>NW_026876996.1:0-20468 GCF_032173495.1 Musca vetustissima | reverse complement strand
ACCATTCTAGACCTAATTCAGTAGGCTATACCAAATTTCGTGCAAATCGAGATATATAGGGTCTTTGGTACCCCATATACCTTAAATCGGACGAAAATATATATGGGAGCTATATCTAAATCTGAACCGATTTTCACGAAACTTAGCACATATCATTCTAGACTTAATTCAGTACCCTATACCAAATTTCGTGCAAATCGAAAGATATATAGCGACTTTGGTACCCCATTTACCTTAAATCGGGTGAAACTATATATGGGAGCTATATCTAAATCTCGAATCGATTTTTCCAATTTCAATAGGGTTCGTCCTTGGGCCAAACAAACGAGCTGTGCCAAATTTCATCCAATTCGGATCATAAATGCGACCTGTACTTTGTTTACAATTTAACATGGACAGACGGACGGACATGCATAAATCGACTCAGAAAGTGATTCTATGCATATTCTCAAAAGGAACCATGGGTCTATCTCGATTATTTTTGCCTGTTACAAACATATGCACAAAGACATAATACCCTGTACCACAGTGTGGTGAAGGGTATAAATATCATATGCGAATTTTATAACACCAATGCAGAGGTCGGTAACAGTGACTGAGAGAGAGAGAGAGAGAGAGAGAGAGAGAGGAAAAATGAGCGTAAATAGTTGTAAAAAAGTGCGAAATATAAAAAAATAGTTTTGATATTAATGAAATATTTCCATTTTTTTTTGAGAAAATAGTACTTTTATTTTTTTGATTATAAGAATTTTTACTTTTTAATACGAAAATATTCATTAATCCGTAATTGTTTAATCTGTAACTTTTTGGTTTCCCATCCCTTCTTTCGATAGTTCGATAGGTCCGTGTATGTCACAATCGATCTGCGGTACGGTCAGGAGCAGCACCAAATTTCTCAAGTCATTAGCCGGTCGTGTAACTATATAGAACCCTGTTGAATATTGGTTTCGCGCCGGATCATTGACCGATAATGGAGAAATATATGCTGAAGATCTAGGAAATTCTGTCAGCTTGGTGGAAGAAATAAAAAAAATCAGAAATCCATAAAAGTCTGATGGTGGTTGCGGCAAGGAAAAAGACGGCGACGGTGAGACATTTTATCGAGAAAGCTTTCATTCTGAATATACCCGCTTAGATAAAAGTTGGGAGGCTATGGAGTCCCTTGCCCTAGAAGATGAACCAGACAGAGACACGGCATCGACCGAATTCAGTTAGAGAGAAAGCTTCTTTTAAACTTTGTATAAGTTAATAACCAGAAATTTGAATTTGTTGGAGTGTTTGGTGGAGAATTTTAATAGGCGGGTGGCTTCGTATTTGTATATCCAGAGAATATAGATATTCTGAAAAAATTAAATAAGAAAATGATCAATATGATACGGCATTGTGTTCTTATTGAAGAAGTTTGATCCGCTAGTGGATAATTGTGTTGCCGTTATGAAGATGAAACCGGCGGACAATGGCGATGAACCGAAAACAACATATGATTGGTTAGGGATTAGTAAATCGACTTTCGACTAATCGACTTTTTGTACTGAAAAGTCTAAAAGTCGAAGTCGACTTTTGATCTTAGAGAAAATCGCAAAGTCGACTTTTCAAGATCGACTTTTGATTTTCTTCATAAATACTTAGTTTATTATCATGAAGCCAAATTTGGCCAAAAATTACATATTCCAGAACTCTATTTTATCTGTTATCAAAAATTTATATAAAAAATAAATTTTTAGGAGATTTTGCATTAGTCGGTAAAAGTCGAATATCAATCAGGATTGACAAAATCGAAAAGTCGACTTTTTAGTCAAAGGCAAAAGTCTAAAAATCGACTTTTTGGTCAGTGGCAAAAATCGAAAAGTCTAAAAGTCGACTTTTACGCTCAACTACGTATCCCTATGATTGGTTCTGTAAGCAAAGTCCGTTAATTACGGACGTTCCTGTCAGGAAAATTCCGGCTATAAATCCTGAAACTGCGGCCGGGAAAATTAAGCCCGTGGACAAAAATGCCGACCAATCACAGGAAAATTTTGGTGTAAATAAGGACGTCGAAGGAATTAAATTCTGAACTGCCAAGAAAGAGTGATTATACTGCCGCGATGAAGAGGTTTGTGGATGTCCCGCCATGGAAGATGAAGGCAAAACGTACCGAGCAGCTAATCGAAGATGTGGCCGGTGAGAAGCTGGAGAAGGGAATTCATGGCCCAGTCTTAAAGATGGAGCGAGAGGACAAACCTGCGGAAAAGCCAGTTGGAAAACTATTACCAATGGGGCAGGCTGGAAGAAGAAGATGAAGCCGGCAGACAAAGATGGAGGTGCCAACATGAGAAGCTTGTTGGAAAGATGCCGGTGGTATATACATGCGATCATCTAGCTGTTTTTTGATTTTTTAAATTAATTTTCTTGTATTTTATAATTTCAATATTTTGGAATGGTTTATATATTATGTTCACGTAGCAAACATTATTTTCATATAATAAAGATATTGAATGTCTTGGTGTGGGTCTCTTGTGCAAAGGAGAGAATTTTTATTTAAACAGGGATATTTTTTCGTTTACAGTCCACTTGAAATAAGAGATTATTCTTGTTGAATATTTGTGCACTAGAATAAGATAGGAGTTTTCTATAGCTATATGTGGTATGTTTGGGTATTTTATAATTTTATTTCCATTAGTCCACATCGATTTTCCTAAATGTTCCACCCATACCATACATGCCATCATTTATGGACTTGGCAGGACGCAAATGTTCATCAACACCATATTGCAAATTTTCCTCAAAGTATAGACGATATTTATTCCATATTTTTGTATAATCCGAACATATCTCTTCCAGTCGACCATTTTCACCACCATAATCCACGGGTAAATATTTCAAGGGAATTTTATCGCTCAGATGTTCCAGCTTTTTGCTGCAAAAGAAAACCTGCAAACAAAACAACATTTTTAAATTGTTACTGAAATATCTAGGATCTTAACCAACCCTCTCTCTCAATTTCTTCGATAAAAACGATATAAATAAATTACAAAATTGTTCTGCAAAGGTGGGCATATTAATCAGACCCATTGCTTTGACACGCAGTGGCAAAGAGTTTTCCATATAGGTTAGTGATTTTTTAAGGACACTAGGAGAAAATTGTAATATGTGTCCCGCCGAAAAACTGGATAAGTCCACCAAATATATAACACCATAAATGCAGGCATACGGGTCATCGATTAGTAAAATATCATGTAGAAGTACATCGAGTAAAATTACATCTTGAATGGAGAATTTATCCACAGGGTAATTATAACGATAGAGCATAATTCGTGTTCCACAATCATTCAAGGGTCTGGGCAGGGGGACAATGCAACTACAAAGAAGGAATAAAAAATATAAATTATAGAAAAAAGTCCAAAAGTCAAATATAACCAGTAAGGAAAGTAGTAAAGTCGGACGGGGCCGACTATATGATACCCTTCACAACTTTGGGTATATTCAACAGATGAATCCTAACAGACGTCACATTTTTAATGGACCACTAAAATGAAATTGCAACCTATACTAAATAGAAGCTATATCTAAATCTGAACCGATTTCAACGATTTTAGGAAACATAAACCACCTAATTCATAACACTGTGCCAAATTTCGTGCAAACCGAAAGATATATAAGGACTTTAGTGGACCATTTACATAAAATCGGAACCGATTCACTCGCAACATAACACACGTCATTCAAGACTCAACTCAGTACACTATGAAAAATTTAGTGTAAATCAAAAGATATGTAGAGACTTTTGTGTACCATTTACATAAAATTGGACGAAACTATGTATAAGAGCTGTATCTTAATCTGAACCGATTTTTACGAAACTTAACACACATAATTCTAGGCTTAATTCAGTACGCTGTGCCAAATTTCGTACAAATCGAAGGATATCTAGGAACTTTGGTGCACCATTTACATGAAATCGGACGAAACTATATATGGGAGCTATATCTAAATCTGGACCGATTTTCACGAAACTTGGCAGACATGACTCTAGCCTCAATTCAGTACGTTATGCCAAATTTCGTACAAATCGAAGGATATCTAGGGAGTTTGGTGCACCATTTACATGAAATCGGACGAAACTATATATGGGAGCTATATCTAAATCTGGACCGATTTTCTCGAAACTTGGCAGACATTACTCTAGCCTCAGTTCAGTACGTTATGCCAAACTTCGTACAAATCGAAGGATATCTAGGGACTTTGGTGCACCATTTACATGAAATCGGACGAAACTATATATGGGAGCTATATCTAAATCTGGACCGATTTTAACGAAACTTGGCAGACATAATTTTAGGCTCAATTCAGTACGTTATGCCAAATTTCGTGCAAATCGAAGGATATATAGGGACTTTGGTGCGCGATTTACATGAAATCGGACGAAACTATATATGGGAGCTATATCCAAATCTGGACCGATTTTCACGAAACTTGGCAGACATCATTCTAGACCTAAATGATTAGGCTGTACCAATTTTCGTGTTTACATTAAATCGGTTAAATATATATATGGGAGCTATATCTAAATCTGAACCGATTTTTCCCAATTTCAATAGGGTTCGTCCTTGGGCCGAATAAGAGACCTATGCCAAATTTCATCCAATTCGGATCATAAATGCGACCTGTACTTTGTTTACAATTTAACATGGACAGACAGACGGACGGACGGACATGCATAAATCGACTCAGAAAGTGATTCTATGCATATTCTCAAAAGGAACCATGGGTCTATCTCGATTATTTTTGCCTGTTACAAACATATGCACAAAGACATAATACCCTGTACCACAGTGTGGTGAAGGGTATAAATATTTGATATATATTTACCCCATTTGAAATAAATTCCTTAGCTGTGGTGCATCAACATCTGTGGGATTTAGTAGCTCAGGATATTTTGATTTTAGGCTATAATAGCTCTCCAATTTCTCCTTGGCCCGTTGAAGGCTAAATTTACAGCCTCTCAAGAATTGCACTAACAATTGATGATCCGTTCGAGCCCTTAAATGTGGTTGCTGTTGAATCCATAGCTCCAAAGCCTGTAAATCATCGTAGAGTCTTGAGGGCACTTCTCCCAGTTCTTCAATTGCTACTTTTTGTAAATTTTCAGGCAAAGGTTGTATTTTTGACATTTTTAGCAAGTGAAAGGGGCGACGAAATAATGATAGTAAAACAACTATTTATTTTATACGTAATACAATTGTTGTTGTAATTTTTTATATTTTATAAAAAACTTAATAACTATTCCGTAACTCCTTTCATTTCTGAACTTTGTATTTATAAATGTTTTTTATTTTTATTTTTTTTTTTTCAGTACAACTGATTGTTCACTTTGTAATTCAATTAATATAGGTCATTATTTGTAATTTATTCAATTATTTGTTAACTACTACCCTCACGTAGTTCGCAATTTAATATTGTAATTTTCATTGTTTTTATGTATTAATTTAAGCGATCAATCAACCCACTCTGCAGCAGATGTACTGCAACACTACTATTTTACATATTTTTTATTTATTTATAAATTGAACTTTTTTTAAAAACTTGTCGAGGCAGATTATCAGTATGAGTCTTATTAAGCGAATATAATTAACCTAGTATGAACTATTGGTTGTCTGCATAACGGCGACGTGGTTGAGTACAGTGGATTCGTTATCGAAACAAAAAAAAAATAAATAAATAAATAAATCCAAGGTGGGCATTTAAAAAACCAGTAAGTTTGGGAGTTTGGTGCACCATAAAATCGGACTAAACTATATATGGGAGCTATATCTAAATCTGAACCGATTCCAACAAACATCAACAGACATCAAGTTAGACCTATTTCATTTCGTTGTGCAAAATTTTTTCTTGATCGGACAAATATTGGGAGTTTGGTGCACCAGCAGGAGCCGAAGGGTTACCAGCCGAACTATTCAAGACTGGTGGCCAGATGCTGGTCAGGAGCATGCACCAGCTGATTAGCACAATTTGGCTAGATGAATGCATGCCCAATGATTGGAACCTCATCATCCTGTGTCTCGTGCACAAAAAGAGACAAGACGACATGTGCCAAGTATAGAGGAATAAGTCTCTTTCCCATCGCATATAAAGTGCTATCCAGTGTGCTGTGTAAACGATTGAAGCCAATGACATTATCAGACCATACCAATGCGGCTTTAGACCTGGCAAATCCACCATTGACCAGATTTTCACTCTGCGCCAAATCCTGGAAAAGACTCACAAAAAACACATCGACACTTACCACATATCTGTCGACTATAAAGCCGCATTCGACAGCCCTATCCGTTCAGAGGTGTTTAAAGCCATGTCTGCGTTCGGCATTCCTGCAAAATTAATACGGCTATGCAGGATAACTTTAAGTGGCACAAGGTCAGCAGTTAAAGTAGGAAAGGACCTATCGGAGCCCTTCAATACCGAACGAGGATTCAGACAAGGTGACAGTATGTCGTGTGATTTAACATCCTACTACCTACTACATCCTGTACACCAAACAACACATGTTACTCGCCTACGCCGATGACATCGATATAATGGGTCGAACATTGCGAGCGGTAACATCCACCTTTGAACAAATTGAAAAGGAGTCTGCCAAAGTGGGTCTGGCAGTAACCGGCGAGAAGACCAAGCTGATGGTATCAACGCGCAAGACGTCCAGTAGACTCGGATCAACTGTGGAACTTGAGAACTACAGCTTCGAGGTAGTTAAAGACTTTATATACCTTGGTACCGCCATAAATAAAACGAATGACATCAGTTTTGAAATTCGGAGAAGGATAGTGATGGCCAACAGATGCTACTATGGTCTAAGTAAGCAGTTTAGAAACAAGGCAACCTCCTGCCAGACCAAACTCACACATTACAAGACGCTGATACTACCCGTGCTATTATATGGATCAGAAACATGGGTACTTGCGCAAGCAGATGAGGCAGCTCTTGGGGTGTTTGAGAGAAAAATTCTCCGAAAGATCTACGGGCCAATCTGCGTCGACGGTGAATATCGGCGTCGAATGAACCACGAGCTTTACAATTTATACGCGGACATCGACATACTCAGTCGTATTGAGCCGCAGCGACTACGGTGGCTAGGCCATGTTGTGCGGATGAATGAAAATGCCCCAGCTCAAAAGGCATATAAAAATGAGCCTACTGATGGTTCCCGTAGAAGGGGAAGGCCGCGATTTAGATGGAAAGACCAAGTAGAAAACAACATCTTGGAACGTGGTCTTCCAAATTGGTGGACTTGCGCACAAGACCGACGCGCTTGGAAATCTTTTCTAAGCTCGGCTTATGGAACAACTGTTCTGTAACAAGCCAGCTAAATAAGTAAGTAAGTGGTGCACCATTTACCAAAAATCGGACGAAACTATGTATAGGAGCTATATCTAAATCTGAACCGATTTCAACAAAACTTGGCACATATCAATCTAGACCTAATTCTGTACTCTGTGCAAAATTTTGCCTCAATCGAATCAATATTGGCAGTATGGTGCACCAATTACATAAAATTGGACGAAACTATATATGAGAGCTATATCTAAATCTGAACCGATTTTCTCCAATTTCATTAGAGTTCGTCCTTGGGCCAATTAAGTGACCTGTGCCAAATTTCATCCAAATCGGATCATAAATGCGACCTGAATTTTCTTCACAAAAATACAGGGGGGGCGGACATGCATAAATCGACTCAGAAAATGATTCTATGCATATTCTCAAAAGGAACCATGGGTCTATCTCGATTCCCTTTGCGTGTTTAAAACATATGCACAAACACATAATACCCTGTACCAGAGTGTGGTGAAGGGTATAATGAACAAATTCAACAAATAATTCAGAACCGAGGCATGGAGGACATATTGAGTTTATTGTAACTCATCGAAATAATTATTTCCGACCCTAAAAGTATATATATTCTTGATAAGCGTAAAATTCGGTGACGATATAAGCATCCATCTGTCCGTCTGTCTCTTGTAATCACTCTAGTATCTAAATGAATTGAGATATATCAGCAAAATTTGGCATAGAGTTGTCTTTAGTCTGCAGGCATGTCAAGTTCAAAGATGAGCTATATCGGTCCCTTTTAAGGGTACTCGCCCCCCCTAATGGTTTGGACATTTTGGGGTTCTTAAGCGCGTATTTGTACCGATTTTGTTGAAATTTGGCACTTTGCGTTCATATTGGATACCCAATTTCTCCATTAAAAATTATAAATAAAGGTCATATAACAATACCTCACAATTTTCGATATTTTGGAATTCTTAATCGCGTTTTTCGACCACTAATAATTACAAAAATATAGGTTCATTTTTCGGGTTATATTAAAAAAATTACTTGAAAAATTCTGTGTGAATTGATAATTGAAGAAACAATGGGAAAACCCCCGAAAAAGCGTGAAAGCAAGAGATGATGAATCTGCAAGTCGAGAAATTGTCTCCGGGTTATCCTTCCCTAGAAACCGTTATATCGCTGGGGTCAGACTACCTCTCTATTATGATATCCATCAATATATCACCCGACTTCATAACTTATGAACGACGGGTTTTTAACCATGGGGAAGGTCTATCTAGAATTATAGACCTGACTATGGAAGTCAATAAATCATAGGGGGAAATGTGGCTCTATACCTGAAGTGCTGTATTACCATGAAAACACATCGACGTTCAGGCTATGGAAAAAGAAAAATTCTGTGTGAATTGATAATTGAAGAAACAATTGGAAAAACCCCGAAAAAGCGTGAACACAAGTGAAGATGAATCTGCAAGTTGAGAAATTGAACGATGGCAATTATGGAGTGTTCAAATGAAATGTTTCCTAATCCATTCGGATTTAAGGGGAATTGCATGTGGAGGAGAAATAAAACCCGAAGGAGCAGCCGTTTTTGAAATCAGGAATGAAAAGGTGTTGACATTGATATTGCTTTTATGTAAAGGCAAATCAAATTCTTCATTTAGAGGATTGCAAATCGGCGGAGCAGGCGTGGATGATGTTGAAAGAGACGCATCAACCAAAGGAAGATAATGTTAATGATAAGATGGTGAATCATCTAAATGAGTTTAGGACAATTTTTGATAATCTGAATGAAGTTGAGGTTTAGTTGCCCAGATGAGATTTTGGTTATAATGCTGCTATCAAGTTTGCTAACGAATTATGAAAATCGCAAAAGAGACTCGCGACGAGCTGTCTAAAATCACTTCCTTAAAGGTGAAGTTATTGGAAGAAGCAGTAAGACAAGGTGAAGCAGAAAAATGTGCAAATGATGACCAAAGAGGTGAAACGCTTATGAAAATGAGAGAAAAACAGTTTAGAAAACTGAAAACGTACAAGAAGACCGATAAGAAAGAATTCGTCAAGAAATGTGGTCAGCCGAACATTTTGCAGCTAAGTGTACGCAACCAAAGAAAGGTGAAAGAAGTTCCTGCCTTATGACACAGTTAATGGGAGCCAATAGCAAAAATGAGAATAATGGTGAAAATGATTGGTGCATTGATAGCAGAGCGACTAGCCATTTATGCTGTGTGCGTGATTAATTTACAAAATATACAGAATGTGAAGAAGTTGTTATATTGCCGAACAATACTAATGTAAAAGCTTTAGGCCGTGGTGACGTATTTCTACGAGAAATAAACGTAGCATTTAAGAATGTTCTGCACGTTACATCCATCCCTCATAATTTTATGTCGGTAGCTAAAGCAACAGACAATGGTGCAAGAGTAATTTTTGAGAGGAATTCAGTCAAGATTTGGGATGACCAGTGCAAGTGTGCAATAACCGCGTTTAAGAAGAACGGTTTGAACATATATGAACGGAGAACACAAAATAAGTTTCATAATGTTTCAAGAGCTAACGAGAAGGCAATAAAATGGCATAATCGATATGGTCAATTTAATTTTAGCTGCATGAAGGAAATGATAAAGAGAAATACGGTAGGTAGAATTGATATAAAGGATATGAGTGATCCGATTGAGTGTATAACGTGAGCAAAAGGAAAGATCTGTATAGAATCCTTTCCTCAAGTTTATCAAGAAGGATCAAATCAAGATTTTGAAACGAGTGAAATTGAGCCAGTAAATTACTCTCAGGGAAAAGAAAATATAGTAGCTGGAGAAAATCGGGAGAATGAATTAGAAGATACTCCGGGACAACAGGCAAATAATCGTGAAACCGAGCCGTTAAGAAGAAGGCCAGGAAGACCTCGAATTGTACTTGATGGATGCAAAGGAAGACCACGATGTTGAAACATCAGAAAATAATACATAATACACTGAAATTTGGTACATTGGGTTATTATTGGGTACTAAATGTCGCCACAAAAAATTATAAATATAGGTCCACTTTTTCTGGTAGCCCCCATATAACGGTACCTCCTAATTTTCAGTATTTTGGGAGTTTTGGTCGTATTTTTCCACCGAATTGGCTGTAATTTAGTACACTGAGTTTTAAATAGGTTCCAAATCACTCCACAAAAAATTATGAATATAGGTCCATTTTTTCTGGTAGCCCCCCATATAAGGGTACCCCCAATTTTCGATATTTTGGGGTTCTTGAGCGCGTTTTTCAACCTAATACGCTGAAATTTGGTACATTGAGTTCTTAATAGATTCCAAATCTCTCCACAAAATATTTTGAATTTAGGTCGATTTTTTCGTATAGCCCCCATATAAGGGTACCCACAATTTTCGATATTTTGGGGTTCTTGAGCGCGTTTTTCAACCGAATTTGCTGCAATTTGGTATTTTGTAGTCGCATATGGTAACAAATCTCCCTACCAAAAATTATTAATATTCGCACCCTTTTTGGGGTAGTCCCCATATAACCCCCTTTTTATACCCTCCACCATAGTATGGAGGGTATATTAATTTTGTTTTTCCGTTTGTAACTCATCGAAATAATCACTTCCGACCATATAAAGTATATATATTCTTGATCAGCGTAAAATTCTAAGACGATCTAAGCATGTCCGTCTGTCCGTCCGTCTGTCCGTCTGTTGTAATCACTCTAGCGTCTAAACGAGTTGAGATAGATCGCCAAATTTTTGCACAGAGTCGTCTTTTGTCTGCAGGCAGGTCAAGTTCGAAGATGGGACATATCGGTCCACGTTTAGGCATAGCTCCCATATAAGGGTACCTCAAAATGTTCGGTATTTTTGTGTTCTTGAGCGCGTTTTTCAACCGAATACGCTGAAATTTGCTACATTGGGTTCGTATTGGGTACTAAATGTCTCCACAAAAAATTATAAATACAGGTCCATATTTTGGGATAGCCCCCTTTTAAGGGTACCCCCAATTTTGCGGTATTTTGGGGGGTTTGATCGCATGTTTCGACCGAATTCGCTGAAATTCGGTATTTTTAGTTCTTATTGGGTAGCAAATCTCTACACTAAAAATTATAAATATAGGTCAATTTTTTCGGGTAGCCCCCATATAAGGGTACCCCCCAATTATCGGTATTTTAGGGTTCTTGAGCGCGGTTTTGAACCGAATTCGCTGAAATTTGGTACATTGTGTTCTTATTGGGTACCAAATGTCCCCAATAAAAATTATAAATATAGGTCCACTTTTTCTTGTAGCCCCCATATATGGGTACCTCCCAAAATCCAGTTTTTGAGGGGTTTTGACCGGATTTTTTCACCAAATTCTCTGGAATTTAGTACTTTGAGTTCTTATTGGGTAGTAAATCTCTCCAAAAAAATTTTAAATATAAGTCCATTTTTTCGGGTAGCCCCCATATATGGGTACCCGCAATTTTCGATATTTTGAGGTTCTTGAGCGCGTATTTCAACCGAATTCGTTGAAATTTGGTATTTTGTAGTTGTATATGGTAACAAATCTCCCCACCAAAAATTATTAATATTCACCCCTTTTTAGGGGTAGTCCCCATATAACCCCATTTTTTATATTAAAATAGTTATATGATTTGTTCCGTGTGTTGCGGTTGGGTAGTCGTTACGGGGAATAGTCAATTTTTACCCTACAAAGACTATTTAGCCATCTGTTGCAAGCATTCCGCTTTCTAAAGGTATTGTGATAAAAGAAACCTCAAACATGATCATAATGAAATATATCGGCAGACATTTAGGTATCTCTTCAATATAGTGATACTTCCTGAAGGAAAGAATTGAGATAAATAATTAAAATATTGGGTTCAAAATTGGTATATACCGGTCATTAATTAAGCATAGCCCTCATATAATGATATCCCCAAATATTCACCACTTTCCTACACTATGTAATCAATATTGGTCCCCCTTAGGCATACCCTTTGTAATCTAAATTACAGTAGTTTGAGGATTTTATACTCTACCATGCGTTATTTTATACTCTACCAGCCCACTTTTTGGATCTTACAGGATTTTAGGAAAAATCCCCATTAAAAATTGCTGAAGTTTGTATTTGGTGTACATAATGGTTTACATAAATCGGTTTGTAGAATTTTCGGTATATCCCCACTGGTTGGTATGTTCCCTATATTTTCATTCCATGTATCTGTCAGTATAACTATGGTGGAGGGTATCCAAAGTTCGGCACGGTCGAACTTAACGCTTTTTCACTTGTTTATATTAAAATAGTTATCTGATTTGTTACGCGTTTTGAGTTTGGTTCTAAGACTCTGTTGTAATCATTTCACCTGCGGAGGATAGCGAGATAAAAAATTAGAACGTAAGGTTCGATAATGAACTATAGCCGCATTTAGACCTAACCACTGTGTGGAGGTACCAGAAGAAGTGGACCGATATTCCCCATCTTCGAATTTAAACTAAGTTTGGAAGAAATAATAAGATGGGCAAAGTTTGGATAAAATCTAAATTTTTGCAATGGATTTTGTCCAAAGAAACATGGGGTCTAGAACCAATATTTCGATGAGGTACATTTTCATCGTGTTAAAGTGTATACACCCTCATTAGCCATAAGGCTGAGGGTATAATTATCCTTTAAAAATGTCTAAAATTTTTATTATGGTTTACATAATCCGTTTTTAGAAATGTCGGTATAGGTCCACTTTTTGGTATGTTTCCTATATTTTCATTTATAGTACCGGCCAATATAACTACGGTGGAGGGTATCCAAAGTTCGGTCCGGCCGAACTTACCGCTTTTTCACTTGTTAAATGATAAAAGAACCAAGCTATATTAAATGATTTCATGTATTGATTTGTATTTTTGATTTTTTATATTTCTTATGCCAATAAAATATCTCCACAATAAAACTTAGCAGGGCAATAGACAATCCCGCAAACCACAAATAAAAGGCATACTGCAGGTATGCCAGCGATAGTGAACGATTTTGTTCTTCGTCAGGAAAAAATCGTATAATTGAACCCAAAATTCCATCCCATTTGCTATCCAGTTTGAATTTATTTAATAAACCGCTATCCTGAATATAGGATAGATAACGATTAAAATCATTTAGAAATGGTGAACGATATGGTATAGGGATGCTAAGTGGTATCGTGTAAAATGAATCTGGAATATATGTGGCAGTTGGTCTTCTCATATATAATTGTTGAAATAGCATAAACTCTACAATGTCATCCATTCCGGTTATTATATCGGGGAAATGTAGATTGTGGCGATTTTCCTGAAACACTGTATTGTTGCCAACGAACATACGACCGTATAGAAATTTCGGTAAATTTTCCAAAGACATTAAATGCTCATATTCCAGGCTGTAGACATGTAAACGTAAATTCGTATGAGCAATGTCCTGTAGGGTTTCCAAATCGGGTTCATAAATACGCGATACATAAATGCTGGAGAGATTACAGCCATAGATAATTGTAAAAAATAAACCAATACATAGAAATAACAAAGTGAGAGTAAAATTGAGAAAAGTAGCTTCGTGTAGAAAACCGTCATAATCGAAAGTTAGCACTTTAAGGGCACTTAGCAACGAGATATATCCATTCTATTGAAATAAAGGCGCTCTCCTGACATTAACACTAGAAATATTATTATAAAAATTACACAAGCCATTAGCCACAATTCCGTGTCGAAGGATATCAACAGATATTGGTTTTCGGGAATTTCCTTGCCAGCGGCAGTTAGTAGATAATCATAACCTAAATGTATGGCATCACTCTTCTCATAGTCGCCTTTGGGCACAACCGTTGTTGGCAAAAAGGCGTAGCCACGATTCATCCGTGGTATTTTCCGAATTCATATCAATCGCCCATATATCGAAGAAGTCATATTGCAATGTACCATTGCGCCACGTCACGTATGTTTCAATTGTTTTCCAAAAAAATCCTGATCGAATGTGAACTCCTTCACGATTGACATAGCTAAAGCTTCGTGGAGGATTTTCAAAGAGTTGAACTTTTATTTTGATTTTATTAAAATTTCGTAGTTGTGTTAGGTATTTCATGAAGTCCTGGGGGGTTGTCAGTTGTTTTATTTTTATACTGGGATAGGGGTTATAGCTGAAGACTTTATTTTGCCACCAGACCACCACGGACTTTCGTTCAAATTCTGCTGTTTCAATAAAACCAGACTTAGGATGTTCATATTAAAATTTCGATATAAATCGCTGCAGTTCGCAGCTGATGCGGTAGTTATTATTTTCGGTTGTTGCACCTCGTGTAAAATCTCCTCCAGCTCCATGCATTCACGTCCACCAATATTTACAATTGCATTCAGTTCAACATTGTATTCGGCATTAAGATATTCCACCATTTCCAGTGATTTAATTTCTGATTCCATGATCTCTTTGGCTAGTTCTTCTTGTTCCATATTATCGACAAATTGTAATTGTGAAAATACAAAGACACTGTAGAGGAGAATATCCGTTGAACTTCTTAGCCGCATGTCCACGTAAATACTAAACCCAATCTCATACTTCGATAAACGCAACTAAGCTAAAATGTGTAATGAAACCAAATAACTGGCAGTTATTCAGATCATCCTGGCAAGCTTTTAAGGCAGATTATGTTCTAAATACAAAGCATGACTTTTCAAAGTGTCCATATTTTGTTATTTAGTTGTGTTTACTACCTTGAACAGGTAACAGGTTTAACAGGCACGTGGTGCTGGTTATTAATCATTATTAATATTAATCATAAAATTGTTTGATTGAGAGCTAAACGTTCTATGAATTCGTGAGATCCACCAGCTGTCGATGGTGTTGCCAGGTACCCTATATTTAATATTTTTCCAAATTATCCAATATATATATATATATATTTAAGGTTTCCAAAAAAGTAAGTAAAGTCGGACGGGGCCGACTATATGTTACCCTTTAGGTGTATTCAAGAGATGTATCCTAACAGACCTCGCATTTTGGAAGGACCATTGACATGAAATTGGACTAAATTAAATATGTTATCTGTGTCTACATGTGAACCGACTTAACCCTACGATCAATAACCGGGTACATTTGTACCTTTTTATAGCCTCTACCAAAGTATGGAGGGTATATTATCATTGTTTTTTCGTTTATAATTCATCGAATTAATCATTTCCTATATAAACATTGCAAAGAGTTGTCTTTTGTCTGTAGACAGGTCAAATTCGAAGATGAGATATATAGGTCAACGTATAGGCATAGCTCTTATATAAGGGTATCCCTAAGTTTCGATACTTTGGGGTTATTGAGCTCGAAATTTGCATTTTCGCTGAAATTTGGTACAATGGGTTGTTATAGGCTACATTAATCCACACACATGTCCTCCGTAACCTATGTCAATTTAATACCTTAACATAACAAATACTAATAAAATCTTACGAATATATATATATGAGCTATGTCGAAATCTGAACCGATTTCAACAAAACTTTGCACACGTTAGGTTCAGTACTTTGTGCAAAATGTTGTGCCATGCGGCCTACAATGGACTCTTTGGTGCACTATTCACCTAAAATCGTACGAATATATATATGGGAGCTATGTCTAAATCTGAACCGATTTCAACAAAACTTGGCACACGTTAGGTTCAGTACATTGTGCAAAATGTTGTGCCATGCGGCATACAATGGACTTTTTGGTCCACCATTTGCTAAAAATCGAACGGAAATATATATGGGAGCTATATTTAAATTGAAACCGATTTAAATAAAACTTGACACATGTTAGGCTATCCTAACTTCAGTACGTTGTGCAAAATTTGTGCCATGCGGTCTACATTGAACTCTTTGGTGCACCATTTGCTAAAAATCTGACGAAAATATATTCAACAATTTCGGGGTTGGTTAGGGTTCGTTCCAATGGCAAATAAATGATCGGTGCCAAATTTCATTTCATTCGGATAATAAATGCGACCTGCACTTTCTCTACAATTTAACATGAACGGACATGCATAGATCGACTCAGAATACATGCATATTCTCAAAAGGAAACATAGGTCTATCTCTTTTCATTTTGCCTGTTACAAATATATGCACAGACATAGAGAGAATATGCTTCAAATGCCATTCTATTTATGATGTGGCAACTCCAGTTTTTTTTGATCTGGCAATTCTGATTTTTCAATGTGGCAACACCAATTTTTCGGTGTGGCAACACCAATTTATCACCAACTCTGTTTTTTTCGATCTGGCAACTATGCATATTCTCAAAAGGAACCATGAGTCTATCTCGTTTCATTTTGTCTGTTACAAACATATGCACAAAACATAGAGAGAATATCCTGCAAATGACATTCTATTTTTTATGTGGCAACTCCACTTTTTTTTGATCTGGCAACTCTGATTTTTTCGATCTGGCAACACCAATTATTTCGAACAGGCAACTCTCTATTTCTTCGATCTGGTAACGCCAATTTTTTGATATTGTCTGACCGTCTTCTGCCCGTGTATTATTTTACTCAAAGTACAGGCTGCATTTATAATACGGGTGATATGAAATTTGGCACAGACCATGTATTTAGGCCAAGATCGGACCCTATTAAAATTGATGAAAATCGGTTCAGATTCGGATATAACTGCCATATACCATATACTGACCGATTTTGAAGACCTTACGCGAAAATTGGCAAAGCGTATTTAAATGAGTCTAGAATTAGGTGTGTGATAAGGCTTGTTGTTCGGTTCGGATTTCATCTAAATGGTGCAGCGAATATCAACGTTTTTTACAATTGCGATGGAATTTTGCCCAGCGTTCCTAATTGGTTGTGGTATCTTATGAATGCGGTATGATTTAAATCAGTTTATATTTAGATATAGATCCGATACATATATCCATCTGATTTCGTGCAAATTTTTATAGGGTTTGGAGATTTACACGCTAACGCTCGCTTTTCATTACATCGGAAATTTTTTGGAACATTGTTTCGAATAACTATCAATATACCTATGGTGCAGGGTATAATAAGTTCGAGGCGGCCGAACTTCACGCTTACTAACCATATATTCACATTACTCACACGAAAAAAGTAAACATCATTTAAGCTTTTATTAAATTAATGGTTTTCAACATAATAATAACATAGTTTAACATAATTCCATGAATGACACCTGTTTATCAAACTCAAATAACTATTTTTTTTTCTGAGTTTGTCTCTGTACAATTTTTCGGATTGGTTTTCCAATCACTGTATCCGACAACAAATGGAAAACCATATTGTTTCGGTTTAGGTCACTAATCGGTTTGGGTCACGCCCAAATGGTTCTAATTTTCGGACACATATTGATGAATAAATTTTCTTTGGCATACCCTAAGAATGTAATTGATTCGGTGTTTTTAAAATAGTTTAACGGTTATATGGGTGTGTGTTGTTTTTTTTTCACGAATGTCGTTTCAGTTTGCCCTTGGAAATTATGTCTATGGTCAAAATTAATTATGTTTTCGTAAAACGTACAATTAAATCGACGTACAATTAATCTAATATGCTGATAGGAAAACAAAATAAATTCGGATTTTCTATCGCGTTGATTTTCTGAAAATTATTTTCCGGCAATCTGCCAGAAAAACACCTGTGGATTTTCTAGAGGAAAAATTTCAAGGATGATGTAAGTGGGGATTTAATATGTGACATTTTTTTCAGCGATTATTTAAGGGAGTATTTTTTGTACCCTTCACCACACTGTGGTAGAGGGTATTATGTCTTTGTGCAAATGTTTGTAACAGGCAAACATAATCGAGATAGGCACATGGTTCCTTTTGAGAATATGCATAGAATCACTTTCTGAGTCGATTTACGCATGTCCTTCTGTCCGTCCGTCCATGTATTTTTGTGAACAAAGTACAGGTCGCATTTATGATCCGATTTGGATGAAATTTGGCACAGTTCACTTATTTGGCCCAAGGACGAACCCTATTTAAATTGGGAAAATCGGTCCAGATTTAGATATAGCTCCCATATATATTTTCGTTCGATTTAAGGTAAATGGGGTACCAAAGTCCCTAAATATCTTTCGATTTGCACGAAATTTGGTATAGCCTACTGAATTAGGTCTAGAATGTTGTGTGCTAAGTTTCGTGAAAATCGGTTCAGATTTAGATATAGGTAAGTGGTGTACCAATGTCCCTATATATTTTTTGATTTTTACGAAGTTTGGTGTAGCATATTGAATTAGGTCTAGAATGATGTGTGATTAGTTTTGTGAAAATCGGTCTAGATTTACAAATAGCTCTAATATATAGTTTCGCACGATTTTAGGTAAATGGTGCACCAAAGTCTTTTGATTTGCACGAAATTTAGTATAACGTACGGAATTGAGCCTGGAATTATGTCTGCCAAGTTTTGAGAAAATCCGTCCAGATTTAGATATAGCTCCCACATATAGTTTCGTCCGATTTCATGTAAATGGTGCACCAAAGTCCGTATATATCTTTCGATATGCACGAAATTTGGCATAACGTAGTGAACTGAGCCTAGAATGATGTCTGGCAAGTTTCGTGAAAATCAGTTGAGATTTAGTACAAAATTGAACATAGAATAACGTAGTTGCGTTTTCTAGAAGTACAGACATAGCCAAACGGATGACCTATTGATATTTCAAAAAAATATCTATCTACTTACTTTTGTCACATTTTAACAAACGAATGATATGTTTATGTATAGATCTAGGTCGATTCACATTTAGATAAATATCACATATTTTATTTGTTCCAATTTCATGTTAATAGTGCTTTTTATTATGCTCATAGTGGTGAAGGGTATCATATAGTCGGCCCCGTCCGACTTTACTACTTTCCTTACTGGTTATTTATAGAAGACTTGTAGAAGGGAGACAATCTGTAATTTTTACCGTGGGGATTCCTAAATCTGTAAAACTTCGATAGAAATTACGAGTCTCAACTTGTATGATGGAACATCCATATAGGTCTGCATATATCGAAGTCTTCTTACAGAATATCTATAGATGTACGTCCGATCTTAAAAATTTTAACAACATCCTTAACACATCTACAATAAGTACACCATCTACAGGTATTCTATAAACAGATGACTTCCTATAACCTTCAGAAAATGCATAATTTAATATTTCAAGAAGGTATTTTGTACAATGGAGATGTTTAGCAGGCTTTCAATTTATAAAATTCCCTCAACAGGCTTTCTACGAATATAATACAGTCATCGAGAGAAGAAGATATAAAATCATTCGATCCACTTCTATAGATAGAGAACGTTCTATAGGACTTCTTCCGATAAAACTGTTTTCTAAAACATATCCACTTGAGTAAAATTTGAAAATTTTCAATGTCACTTTCACAATCCAGTAAGGAAAGTTCAAAAGTTGGACGGAGCTGACTATATCCTGTCGATAGAACAGATATAACATCTCTACAAGACCGTTGGCATGGCATCGAATTAATCATGTCATTCTGAAGTCTATGCAAATGTTCATTTCAATCGGTCAGACTTGGGGTCTATGGTGTACCATTTGTATGAAGTGGAGCAAAATTATGTATGAGAGCCAGTACCGCCATTCTGAATGCTGCAGCATTGTGCAAAGTCAAATATTACATTTGAATCGAATAAACTTTGGGTATTTAGGGCACAAATGAAATCGTACGAAAATATGTACACAAAGAAAAATAATTCATATATAATATGGATAGTGTTCAGCAAGTACCCAGTAGAAAGTGTCTTGCAGACAATGGCAATTCCTTGAATACACTTTGCAGACAACAATGTGTGAGATCCTTGACGAAATTTTCACACAAGTGTCGCAGTATTCATGCAAGACAACTTGGGCGACAAGGTAAGTGAAGTTGTCGTTGACGATATAAGGCATTCTCGATTTAATTTATTAACAAGCAATGACCCCTAATCCCCTCAATGACCCTTAATCCTGAGTCAATGACCTTTAATCCGGGGTTAATAACCCTTAATCCCCTCAGTGACCATTAATCCCGCTTAAGCCTTAATCCCCTCAATGACCTTAATCCAGGGTCAAAGACCCTTAACCCGGATTAAGCTTTAACCTCAGTGACCCCAAATCCGGGGTCAATGGCCCTTAATCCGGGGTCAATGACCCTTAATCCCCTCAATGACCCTTAATCCGGATTAGG
>NW_026876995.1:0-20739 GCF_032173495.1 Musca vetustissima | reverse complement strand
AAATTTTACGCCTGCTCCAAACTGCATATTCGCCCTCAGATTCAGTAAGGAAATCACTCCCTTCTTCTTCATTGTCATCGATATATTCATGATTTTCAAATCGTTTATTTCTCTCAATGACATTTTCTTTGATTACGCTTTTATCGGCACTATTGCTAAATGATTGTTGATTTCTTTTGTTATCGTTTTCTATCAACATTTTATTATCGAATTTATTTGATTCTTTATTCAGATGTTTTTCATAATCTAGGATGCTATTCGCAACCTCTTTTTCAGAACTTCGATTAATTTGAAGTTCATTTCTTTTCACGTATTTATCGATCGTGATTCGTTCATTATTATTATCGATTTCTTTCCGATCCCTGATATTTTGGTTTTTATTTAAGGATCGAGTATTCCTTCTGAATTCGTTAGAATCGGTTTGAAAGCTATCCGAATGATCTTCACCGATTTCATTGTTGTTCCCATTTTGCTTACCGATTTCTGTTGACGATTCCCGATATATTCTGCTCACATATATTTCATCGATTTTATTGTTATTCTCATTTTGTTTGTTGGTTTCATTTGCTGATTTCCGATTTCGTATATTTTCGTTTTTATTTAATGATCGAGGATTCCGTTCGTTTTCGTTAGTATCGTCTCTAAATGAATTAGAATTATACTTATCGATTTCTTTGAGGTCTATAAATTTTTTATCGGTTTCATTTGACAATTTCCGATTCTCTCGAATTTTGATTTTATTTTTCGCATCAATTTCTTCCCTATATTTTATTTCTCCTTTATTGTCTTCTTCAATTTGATTTTCCTGATTTTTTAAGGGTCTTATATTCCTCGATTCTTCTCGGCCTCCTCCAACATTAGTCTCTTCTTCTCCTTTTCGGTTGCCTTCATAATTTAAGGATCTCCAAGTCCTCTCTAACGATAGATCGGAATTATTCTTATCGATTTCTCTGAGTTCCATATTTGTCTTATCGGTTTCATTTGGCGATTTCCGATTCTCTCTAATTTTGCTTTTATTTTTCGCATCACTTTCTTCCCTATATTTTAATTCTTTTTTATATTCTTCCTTAATTTCATCTTCCTGATTTTTTAAGGGGCTTATATTCTTTGATTCTTCTTCTCGCCCTGCATTAGTCTCTTCATCTTCTTTTTGGTTGCCTTCATAATTTAAGGATCTCCATTTCCTCTCCGGCGATAGATCGATTCTTGATTCTTTTCCTCGTTCTGCATTACCCTCTTCTTCATTTTGGATGTTTTCATAATTTGAGGATCTCCAACGATCTGAAGACAGACCCAATTCTCCTCCATTAATCTCAACCTCACTTTCATATTTTTCCTTCCTCAATGATCTTCGATTCCTTTCCAAATTATTAAATTCCAGATGATGATTTAGGGTCACCCCTCCTCCTCCTCCACTACTACTGGCGGCAGTGGCTGTTATAGGAGCGGTGCTAAAAATACTATTACCAAAATTTGGTTTCTCCAGCTGGGTTGGCAATTTGTAAATGTCACCATAAGGTCTTCGCGTGGTGGTTGTTCTTTTTCCCATAACAATGGGAGGTCCTCCCCCTGGAGCCAAAAGACCCTGCCGTGGCTTAACTGTGGTAGTACTAGTCACTCTATGACCCGGTGGCTTGGATTTTTTATTTTTACGTTTATTTTTCAATTTTTGTCTCTGACTCAGGGGTCTGGGTGTGGTGCTGCTCAGTTTATCCTTTACCGTTATTTCGGTTCGCACAATAACGGGGGCAGGTTTTTTGAGCGGAGTTATTAATTTCGAATTGGGAGGTGGCGCCGCGGAGGAGGTATTTGTCTTGGTATTTAATCTGATGATTTGTGGTCTCATGGTAGTACTTGAAGTGGTGCTGGTTTTTTGAGGCCTCGAAAATGAAGAGGGTATTTCATATTTGGATTTTATATTTGTTTTATTTTTATCGGGAGCGGGGAGTTTACACTGTTGCTCATATTCCTGTTTCAGCTGAAAAATGTCCCTTTCATATTGTTCTTTGGTTATAAAGATCGGTATACTTCCATTTGTCCGGGGTATGGTATTATTTTGTGATTTACCCATTTCGGTAATGGCATAAACTATGCCAGTCGAAGGATTTGTAAAATAGATGGGAAAATGGGCTCGAGTATTATTCTGATAGAGATTGTTGAGGGAATATTTTTCCAATTCATTCGGGTGTATGGGTTTTAAATTGATCTCTGGGAAGTTGGCGGGTTTTGTGGGATATGGAGCCAAAGCATCATTATCGTTCATATCCACCTCACCTTCATAGATTTGATTGCCGGTCTCATCGTCATCAACATAATTGAAATTCAAATTTGAGGTCAAGTGATAACGATTATTTGTGGAGGATCCTTGTAGGTCCTGGCTGAAGATGGGAGGCCTTGGCCGTTTGGTGGTGGTTGTTGGAGTTTTTGTGGGTTTTTGATTTAAATATTTATTTATATCAGCCTCATCGTTTTTATTGTCATCGGCATAATGGAAATTTAAATTTGAGTTTAAATTATAACGATTATTGTTGGAGGATGCTTGCAAGCCCTGGCTATATATCGAAGGTTTGGAATTTTCCAAATTATTGTAAAATTTATTTAACCCAGTCTCATGTTTATTATCCTTGTTATGGATATTCAAATTCGATGCCAAATCATAACGATTATTGTTGGAGGATGCTTGCAAGTCCTGACTGTACATCGAAGGTTTGGTCTGGGATCCGGAATTTTCCAAATTATTGTAAAATTTATTTAATCCAGCCTCATGTTTATTATCCTTGTTATGGATATTTAAATCCGATGCCAAATCATAGCGATTATTATTGGTGGCATCCTTCAAATCCTGACTAAATATTGGAGGAGAATTTGTTGTTGTTGTTTTTGTTGTATGTTGTTCTACGTTATTAAAATATTTTTGTAAATGACTTTCATATTGATATTTTGGCACAAAGGTATTGACTGAATTCTCTTGCTGTGGACGATATAATTCCCTTTCCGGTTGCCTTTTTAAGATGTCATGCGTCCATGTTCGATGTGTTTCTCGCAGAAGATTATCAAATTCTTCGGCACTCGGATGATAACCATATTCGTAATTATTGGCCGTGGCCTCGACTACCACATTTAGACCGGATATACTGGCCAATAGCCACTTCAACATTAACACCTTAATGACAATGAAAAACCAACACATTTTTCAAACCGCACTTTTTACACACTTTTTCGATATTTTCTATTTTTGCTCTTTTATTACGATTCAGCGATTTTTTATTTCTTGTTTGGTTTTAAGAGGACATCAAGATTTTTTATCTTTTTTATTCAAATATTTTTTTTTTCGAATACCACTTCAAATTCTTATCTTATTTCCTAATTTTTCCTTTTTTAATTGGGCGCCAATATTTTGTTGTTTTTTTTTCTTTGTTAGTTTCACCAGGAAGTAAACCAATATATATTTTTAATTGCGAATTTATTTTTTCGAATACTTTTTCTGTCCTTGTATTACCCGGAAGGTATACAGGATTTTTATCTTTTTTTAATTGTGAATATATTTTTCTCGTGTACTTTTTTAATTTTTTTTGTTTGTCTATTTTTAATTTGTTAATATTTGTTTTTGTAGATTTTCTTGAATTTTTTGATTATGTTTTAAATTGCTAATACACTTTTCATACACTTTTTCAATCCTTCTCATATTTTTCGCCTTTTTCTTTCTCCTTGTCAATATTTTTCATTCAATAATTCTTTTTTGATATTTTTATAAATAAATATGTTTTGGAATACCTTTTTATACTATTTATTATTTCTCGTTTTTTATTTATTTTTTCCACATTCTTATTTTTATTTAGACAACAAGAATTTTCTTTTCACTGCATTCCCTCTTATTTTGTTTTTTCTGCCTTTTTCATTTCTTTCTTTATTAATTTTTTCACTTAGTTTTAGGACTTCATCTTAGTTTTTTAATATAAAATATTTTTTGAACACATTTTTGTAAATATTTTTCTTTCAAAATTGTAATTTATTTGTGTAGCAAGATTTGTATTTTTTATAAATATTTTTTGGAACTCCTTTTTTAATCCTTTTCTTATTATGTTTCTTTATTTATTTTTCCTTCTTAGTTCCATTAAGACTGCTGGAATGTCCTTTTTAATTTTTTTCGAACACCTTTTTAATCCATTTTCTAATATTTTATTTATTATTCCTATAGATTTATTTTTTCATTTGGGCGCCAATATTTTTTAAATTGTTTTCAAATTTTATTTTTTTTAGATTTATTAGGACAGCACGATTTTTCTTTTTTTTAAATATTTTAACTGCAAATATTTTTTTTAATTTTTTCACTTTGCAAATCTTATTTCAAACGCCTTTTCAAATTTCTAGTCCTCTTTTTCTTCTTCTAGTCCTTTTCATTTGGGCGCCACTTTTTTATATTTTATTTTTTTATTTCTAAATTTTATAAGGACACCAATAATGTTCTTATTGGATTTTTTTCTAATTGCAAACAATGTGTTTATATTTTCTGATCCTATTTTTAATTTTGTTCATTTGGGCGCCATTTTATTATTTTCGTTTCAATTTTTTGGTATTACTAGTTTTTTTTTTTTTTTTAATTAGCACTCCAAGATTTTTCTTCTTATTATTATTTTGTTTTAAATATTTTATTTTCTGGTCTTTTTCAGTTGGGCGCCACTTGTTTATTTTTTAATTTCCTTTAATTCTAAATTTTTTTAGGACACCAACAATTTTCTTATTGGATTTTTTTCGCTAGTTGCAACAATTTTCAAACTCCTTTTCAATCCATGATATTAAAAAAATATTATTTTCTAGTCCTTTTTTAAATTTTTCATTCGGGCGCCACTTTTTTTCGAAGTTTTGATAGTTCCTTTTTTTATTAGTTCTCCAAGATTTTTGTTCCTCTTGTTATATTTTTAATTTTTATTTTCTATTTTTTTTATTTCTCAGTTTTATTAGAACAGCAATATATTCTGATTTTTATTAGCAATATTTTTTTTTCTTATTATTTTCTTCAATTTAATTTTCTAGTCTTTTTCTGTATTTTCATTCGGGCGCCACTTTCTTAATTTTTAATATTTCGTAGTTGATTTAACACTACAAGATTTTTCTTCTCCTTCTTTTTAATTTAAAATATTTTTTCCAACAGTGATTTTAGTCAATCACGACCACGGTAAATTTCAGCACGAACGAAATTGCAAATTCGCTTCGAATTGTTTACTCCTTTTCTATTTTCTTTAATTATTTCTCTTTCTTAGTTCAAATTGGGCGCCATTTTTTTCCTTTCTTATTGTTATTAGAACACCACGAATTTTATTTTTTGGCTAAAAGTAATTTATTCGAACTCCTGTTTAAATACTTTCCTTGTTTTTTACATTGTTTTGTTTTCGTTTTTCATTCGGGCGCCACTTTTTTATTTTTTATTGGAGTTATCCCTTTAATTTATTAAATGGTAAATATTTTTTGAACACCTTGATTAATCCTGGTTCTTATAATTCATATATTTTTTTTATTTTTTATTTGGGCGCCATTTCTTTATATTTTATTTTCTATTTTTAATAGAATGACAAGATTTGTCTTCTTATAATTATTTTTAATTTAAAATATTTTTCGACCGCCTTCTTAGTGCTTTCCTTGTATTTCTCTATTTAATTTATTTCTTCATTGTTTCATTCGGGCGCCACTTTTCTATTTATTTTATTTCTCAGCTTTATAAGGACATCACAATTTGTCTTATTCTTATTATTTTTTTAATTTAAACTATTTTCCTTCAATTCCCTTTTTAATCCTTTACGAACCGACAGATCTCAAACAATAGGAATAATTTTCAAATATCGCTTCGAATACAAACAACCGTTGCGTTTAACAGTTTCAACACAAATGATTTAATAGATTTGAAGTGAAATTTTCATATCTCTTGGAACGTTTAAACGGTGGTTTTCTTGCATGCCCAACTGGCGTTACATTTGCTGGTGTTGTTGTTGTTGATGTTGTTTTTGTTGGTTTAACATTACATTTGGACCACCACATTCTACACTGGGTCAGATGGCAAAAAGAAGTCAACACAGAGGGTTATAATTCATTCATAAAAAAACACCTAACAAATGACTCCACCTCTGGGTTCTTCTTCAAGTACGGTACGGTACTTTAATGGTTCACTGAGAATATGTCACAAATGTCACAGTTGACGACATATGTACGTATGCCAACCATTTGAAACATTGTTTTGTTTTGGTGCTTTCATTCACTATCACAAATATCAATCGAAGCGTGGCCCAAGCTATCAGAATTAATCAGAAAGCTATACATTATCTACCGTTTGATCGAAGAAGAAAAACGTATTGAGAGAGAGCTAGGGTTCAACCCCTTTTATTTTCTTTTCATTTTTTTTATCTTGCCTTTAAACAAACTTTTACTTTTTTCACCACATTTTCTTTCACAAAACAACAAATTTCCTTCGCGCTCTAAATATTTAAATTTGTTAATAATTTTTTCTTCTTCTTCTAATAGTGATCTATATTTTTCTAAACTTAATTTTTTCCACTGCTGTTCTTTTTCCTTCTAGTAGTTTCCCCGTTTTCAAGTTTGCGCGTTGTATTCACTTCCAGCTTCACTGACTTACTGACCATATTTCCATTTGGCCACAAAGCTGCTGGACTAACTCTCAATTATCAACAACTAACCGTTATTGCTCATCATCATTATCGTCATCTTCGGGATGTTTGTTGCATGCAACATGCTTCTGCGGAGTGCATTTCAAGTTTCTGCATATGTTGCAGAAGCGGTTAGCTAAGTGGAAAGTAAGGCTTTTTTTCAAGAACAGGAATTTACTCTTTTGTTTGTTTGGCCAGTTTGTTTTGTTTGTTTAATTATTGCAGGTGGTTAATCTTGTTCTTGTTGGTTATAAAATTAGATGCTTGTTTCCCATAGAAGATGCATTGAAGTGGGTATTATAAATTCAAAGAATTTCAATATAAACTAAAGCTTTATCACAGAAAAAATATTTTAAAATATCGGGAAGTCCGACGGAGCAACACTTTTTATTCCACCCACGTTTTCAGATTTCAAAACATCTAAAATCGATAGGAATTTTATGCGGATGCTATGTCCGCAACAATATCTACCAGGGCGTATTTTTCATTGTCGCTGAAATTATAGTTTGGAAAATTCGTGTTGGAACTTCAATGTTTCGACTACTACCTTCATCTGTGGGATATGCCAAAACATAGACCTATATTAAACACTTCGCCTTAATATATTTTATTATCAGCATCGTCATTGCCATCATCATTAGCAATCCAAATTTGATTCGATTATCCTTGTATGCCCATTGCTGAATGTGGGAAATCACACCTTGTACTTACTTACTTAGCTGGCTTGTTTACAGAACGGTTGTTCCATAAGCCGAGCTTAAAAAAGATTTCCAAGCGCGTCGGTCTTGTGCGCAAGTCCACCAATTTGGAAGACCTCATATGCTTGCGCAAGTACCCATGCTTCTGATCCATATAAAAGCACGGGTAGTATCAACGTCTTGTAAAGTGTGAGTTTGGTCTGGCGGGAGGTGGCCTTGTTTCTAAACTGCTTACTTAGACCATAGTAGCATCTGTTGGCCATCACAATCCTTCTCCGAATTTCAAAAGTGATGTCATTCGTTTTATTTATAGCGGTACCAAGGTATATAAAGTCTTTAACTACCTCGAAGCTGTAGTTCTGAAGTTCCACAGTTGGTCCAAGTCTACTGGACGTCTTGCGCGTTGATACCATTAGCTTGGTCTTCTCACCGTTTACTGCCAGACCCACTTTGGCAGACTCCTTTTCAATTTGTTCAAAGGTGGCTGTTACCGCTCGCAATATTCGACCCATTATATCGATGTCATCGGCGTAGGCGAGTAATATGTGTTGTTTGGTGTACAGAGTGCCATTTCTGTTCACCTTTGCGTCTCGTATGACTTTTCCAGTAGGATGTTAAAAAGATCACACGACAAACTGTCACCTTGTCTGAATCCTCGTTCGGTATTGAGGGGCTCCGATAGGTCCTTTCCTACTTTAACTGCCGACCTTGTGCCACTTAAAGTTATCCTGCATAGCCGTATTAATTTTGCAGGAATGCCGAACGCAGACATGGCTTTAAACACCTCTGAACGGATAGGGCTGTCGAATGCGGCTTTATAGTCGACAAATAGGTGGTATGTGTCGATGTGTTTTTCGTGGGCCTTTTCCAGGATTTGGCGCAGAGTGAAAATCTGGTCAATGGTGGATTTACCAGGTCTGAAGCCGCATTGGTATAGTCCGATGATGTCATTGACCATTGGCTTCAATCGATCACACAACACACTGGATAGTACTTTATATGCGAAGGGAAGGAGACTTATTCCTCTATAGTTGGCACATATCGTCTTGTCTCCTTTTTTGTGCACGGGACACAGGATGCTGAGGTTCCAATCATTGGGCATCACACCTTGTACCGATAATAATATAGAAGCGTAAGGGCAAAGAATTGACCACTCTCTACGAACTGCAGCAAAAGCAATACTTTGGTACCAAAGACCACCATCAAGAAACGCGTAATGATATTTGGGGGAAAATGCAGCGTATAGAGCAATCCTGCAGGCAATAGCAACACGTAATGCGAGAGAGAGAATTTTCGCGAGAAAAAAAGGAGAGGAGAAACGTATTTTCAAAAAAGGAGAAATAACAAGAAAAACTATACAAATCAAGATGTATGGTGTCAGAATGAAGTCCGGAAGTTTTACCAACGAGTAAAAACCCAAACCGAAGGCTTTGTTGCAAGCACATTCTCCTTTGGAGATGAGGAAGGGAACTTGGTGACAGATGCATACAGCGTGTTGAGGATGTAGAAGGAGCATTTTGCAAAGCTCCTGCTATCAAATAATGGCGGTGAAGAAGATACTCCAGAACCAATAAGAGATGACAGTAAAAAATGTATACCATCTAGCCAAGATGAGGTCAGAATAGCAATTAATCGGCTGACGAACAATAAAGTAGATGGAGCCGATGGTTTACCAGCCGAACTGACCGGTGGTCAGATGCTAATCAGGAGCATACACCAGGTGATTGTACAATTTGAATAGAGGAATGGATGCCCAATGATTGGAACCTCAGCATCCTGCGTCCCGTGCACAAAAAAAAAAGAGACAAGACATATGATATGTACTAACTATAGAGGAATAAGTCTCCTCCCCATTACATATAAGTGATATTCATCGTGCTGTGGGAACAACTGAAGCCAATGGTCAATGACATTATTGGACCATACCAATGCGGCTTCAGAACTGGCAACTCCATCATAGACCAGATTTTCACTCTGCGCCAAATCCTGGAAAAGACCCACGAAAAACACATCGACACATACCACCTATTCGTCGACTATAAAGCCGCATTCGACAGCCCTATTCGTTCAGTGGTGTTTAAAGCCATGTCTACGTTCGGCATTCCTGCAAAATTATTACGGCTATGCAGGATAACTTTAACTGGCACAAGATCAGCAGCAGTTAAAGTCGGAAAGGACCTCTCGGAGCTCTTTAATACTGAACGAGACTTTAGGCAAGGTGACAGTTTGTCGTGTGATCTTTTTAACATCCTGCTGGAAAAGGTCATATGAGTCGCAATGGTGAACATAAATGACACTCTGGACACACTCGCCTACGCCAATGACTTCGATATAACGGGGCGAACATTGCGAGCGGTAACAGCCACCTTTGAAAAAATTGTGAAGGAGTCTGCCAAAGTGGGTGTTTAGGAGGGCGTGAGAGGCTTTGTTTATAGGAGACCGACAACAACAATGCACGTTCTTATCCGGCTCGTACGAACCAAACGTTAAGGCGAGGGGTTTGCTCTACTCCTCGCCGTGGTTGTGGTGGTTGGGGTAAATGCGGGTGAGCGGGATGAAGCGACAACAAGATAACTCCCAAGCAGTTAATGGTATATGGTAAAGAAAAGAAAGCTCAAAAGAAACAAAACACAAGAATTTACTAGTTTAATTATTCTAATAATCTCGGTTTTATCGATGGTATTCCTTTCGTAATACAACAAATAAATTACCTCTTGTAATTTATGGTGGCGCTAAGACCTGTTAATACTATACTACTATATTTACATATTCCAACGGGAGAAAAGATTAAGCAACCACCGATTGGTGGCATCTGCACTTTACGGTCTTCGCTGAGGAGATGCCCGTGGTGTCAATCAGCAGACGTGATTGACTGAGCTCGGGAAGTTGAGTCAGAACGTATCAAACTTATACAGTAGGTCAGGCAGTAAACGGCGAGAAGACCAAGCTGATGATATCAACGCGCAAGACGTCCAGTAGACTCGGACCAATTGTGGAACATGAGAACTACAGCTTCGAGGAAGTTCAAGATGTTATATACCTTGGTACCGCCATAAATAAAACGAATGACATCAGTTTTGAAATTCGGAGAGCGATTGTGATGGTCAACAGATACTACTATGATCTAAGTAAGCAGTTTAGAAAAAGGGCCACCTCCCGCCATGTTGTGCGAATGGATGAGAATGCCCCAGCTCAAGGCATATAAAAGCGAGCCTACTGATGGTTCCCGTAGAAGGGGAAGGCCACTAATTAGATGGAAAGACCAAGTAGAAAACAACATCTTGGAACGTGGTATTTCAAATTGGAGCAGATGCGCACAAGACCGACTTGCTTAGAAATCTTTTTTAAGCTCGTCTTATGGAACAACCATTCTGTAACAAGCCAGCTAAGTAGTAAGTACGAACAGTACTAAATGGTAAATGTAGGAATTGTGGTGGAATTCGGAATTATAGTACATCTAATTATGCAGTATTATTCTAGTATATAATATATGAATGAAAACAAATGTTTTTAATTTAAAATTGTTTACCATATTAATATTATGCATTATATGGATAGTATAGAGGAATATGTAATTTTAGTAGGACATGCATCGTGTCATGGATAGATAATAAATACCATCGATTTAATTTTCCCACCCGGTTTATTTGACTACTGTTTCTGTTTCTAACAACCATTCTATTTTAGACATTCTTTCCGGCCTCTGAATTAGTGTTACAAAATTCGCATATGTGTTTTCCAAATTATTTCGATATAAATGATAAATACAATATATATAAAACAATTGTTGATATGAACAACAAGCCCAACCGAATGTGTAGCATTGTACATGGTTGTTCTAATGTAGAACATGAGCATTTAAGTTAATAAGATCAAACAAGACAAAACATAACAAAGAAGAAAAAAAACATAAAATCAAAAAAGAAAAATTAGAACGACAAGGAATTTCTGTGCCATAGAAACCCGCCACCAACTACCAACACACGCCCTCCAATGTGGTTTTTTACTCTCTCTCTGACAAGAAATCAGTATGTAAAGTTTTATGGATTGCATTCATAAAATTCAAAAATCCCGACACTTGGCAACACTTTCTGAAACCTATTCATATAATATACGAATTGTTTTTATTCTGTGATACATCTTGACACCCTTGAAATATGCGTAATGAAATTTCAAAAGATTTCCTATATTAATGAATGGGATAATATATTTAAATTTTATTTTTTTTTTATAAAAACAATAACATATAACACTTAGTATGGAGATACCCACATCAATAACACTCTGTATGAAAAATATATATTTATATATAAATATGTATATAGAGATATATTTCCACTTGGACAAGTTATCACTGTTATAACAATTTTCAACCAACGTTTTTTTTTTTTTTTTATTTTGACTTACGAGAGTGCAACATGTTTGCCAATGGGAAATTAGTACAACAGGTTGTTACAGCCAGAGATGTGGCGGGTTTGAGCAATGTGCTCATTTGGAACTTCGTCTGTTTGATAGCTAGGCCAAATGAAAATAAAAGTGGTTTCAACTTGTTGTTTGATTGGCAAGCTTTTTTGTGAAGATGACCGGCCATAAAAGACCATTGCACATAACGGTTAGTGGATAAAAATAATAATAGGTGCAAACATAAATAACAAATCAACAACAACAACAGCAATTTCAAACACAGATATAAGTAACATTGAATTGATGCAGCGGCAGAATCTTGTTGTTGTGGTCGCTGTTGCATCTTTTTTTAAGCACCATTGCTGAATATCATTAAAAGATCGTTAAACTTTGTGGTTAACAAGTGACAGGGTGGTAGACAGACAGGCAGGGTTGTCAATTGAGAAATAATTTGTACGAAAGTGGGATTTTATATGTGGGCTAATGGATTTATAGAAGTTATAAAAATATCACGTTCATAGAAATTGTCTGAATTGATTTTGAGGGATGGTTCCTATAAACATTCAAAATTAAAGAGGACCAATAAAGTGTTATATTTTGTATCTAGAACATCGACATAAAATTATAATTATTCTACAAATTAAATGTCGACAAATTCCAATAGATGGATTTTGCTATGTTGTTATTGTATCGCAACAACCATGGCATAATTACAGAAGGTAGTATCATTTGAGAATTTTAGGATGTGAAGACTTTAAGGCACTTTACAAATTTTACTCATTAAAAATTATCATATCGAATATTTGTTAAAAGAGACATTCATCCCCCTACAGATGAAATGCACCCTGACATTCTAATAGCCAACCTTGATATCAACACATGAGCAGAACACATAATAGGAATGACAGGACATATCGCCACCTAGAGGAAAATGTCAACACTTAATAAACAAGGACACCAACCACTGCAAAAAAATTCAAGTAGTCGTAGTTTCTGGAAAACTATAGATGGCACCCACACCATCTAGGATAGTCTAAAGCAAACCAACTATATACTTATTTGGAATAAAGAAAGTGATTAACGAAAGCTACCTAAAGATTAATCGAATAAGATGTTGATGCATTGTGGAAGCCCTATGCTGCCAACAGGGGAAAAAATGATGCCAGTAATAAATTTTAAAATTACGGTCTTATATCATCTATGGTATCCAATTTAAAAAAAAATTTTAGGAATATTCAAAACCGCATCCTATTCTCAGCCTTAAGTACACTTATCAAAGTTCAAGATTCATTTCTATACCCTCTGCCTTATGGCTAATGAGGGTACATACACTTTGATACGCCATAAATGTACCTCATCGAAACATATATTTTTGAACCCATGTTTCTTTGGACAAAAATCCGTTTTACACAATTTGGAGTTGATTTACAAATGTCCGTCCGTCCTCTCGAGAGGTGTAAGCGATTTCATCCAATCTTTACACATTGTAACATTTCTTTCAAACTCGATTTCATCCAATCTTTACACATTGTAACATTTCTTTCAAACTCGAATTAACTTTGAAGATGGGGAATATTGGTCCACTCCTTCTGGTAGCTCCCCCACAAAATGGTCAACATTTTGCTGAAATAATTTTTATAAAATCACGCGACCGTACTATTGGATTTTAACTAAACTTCGCAAACCCTCTTATCTTAACCACGCACATACCAAGTTCGAAGAATAAGTAGAAAAGAGTGTTTGTAGTTAAACTAAAGTGGGCCACACACGTCAAATATGTGCGTTCGATCGGTGTGAGGCTCTTAGCCCACACACGTCAAACGGATCCACAAAACTTAATTTCGTATTTATTTTTGAAGCGTTAAGATGGACAGCCATAGTGATGACGGAAAAAGTCCACATATATTTTTATTTAATATAAATGTATTAAAAACTTTATTTTATTCCGGGAAAAATCTTTTTATTTGCCACACTGTAGAATATTTGTAAAAAACATCGAAAAATCTTTCAAAACTTTTTTTGCATATGTTTGACATTGTCCGCTGATCCGCACTCCACGAAATTTCGCAACAAATGAGAAAATATCCACACACCAGGCCACAGACGTCAAACATGTGCGCGTCGCACAACGAAAAATTAAATTTTTTTTATTTCTTTCGATCGGTGTGCGCACCGGTAAATCGGTGTGAACACCGTACCACACACGTCAAACCTTGCTTCCATTCACACCGATCGAACGCACATGTTTGACGTGTGTGGGCCACTTAACGAAACCTATAGGCATAGAAACAGTTGCTCCCCCGACGGTTAACTTGCCGAGGATTTTTTTCATTTCCCCTAGAAGGAAAACTCATTTTTTCCATCTATTTTGTCCTGTTTACTTCATCTTCCCCACCGCACTTCCAATGACATTCGTTTTCTTAATATGACACTATACTTTTTTTATTCTCTTTGAATGACACCGCTTTTCTTACTTTTAATTGTTAACCATCGAAAGGCGCTCTCCCACAAATGATAACAATTTTCAGTATTTATAAATCGAATATCAGCCGAATTTAATGCCCCATTTGAAAAAAATTCCACAAACTATTATCATTACCAATCATCTAGTCCGAAGATAGGACCAATCGCTCCACTCCTCCTCCCCCACATAGGGTCACATTTTTAATATTTATAAAATCAAATATATGGGGAATCCCCCACAAATGGTCAACATGTTCAATATTTATAAATCCAATATCAGGAGAATAGAATGTCCGATTTAAACAAAACATTGCACTAAATATTATCTTTTCCAAGCACAGATCAAGCCCGAAGGTTGGACCAGTCGGCCCTCTCTTCCTGTTACCTCCCCCAAACGTTAAATATTTTATAAATTTAATTTGAAGCGAATTGAATAACCGAGTTCATAAACATTAAATCCGAAACCTCTTATAAAAACATATACCTTATAATAATAAAATGTGTTTTATTCCGTAGAACTTCGCAAGCCATAGACTGACAGACTGATACTTTTTTGCTTGTTTTTTTTTTATGTTTTCTCAATACAAATTGCATTGAATTTAGTAACGCTTAGGATAACTCGTAAAATTCCTACAACCCACTTGCTATCACAATTCTATACATCAAGAACGATATGTAAACGATATAGATATTGTCGCCAAAGTAAAATATACAATTTTAAACTTTTCGCATATTGAAACTCACAACATATCAACATTCGTATATTTGTATCTATTTGTTCAATACATACCAAGTGTACCAAATGTAGTATTTTTCGTACACGTTTTCAAACCCACATTTATCTTACCACCATCGTGCAACATTTTTTATTGTTTTGAAACACATCTAGTACGAAGTCAATAATTATCAGAATTTCAGAGTTCTAATTTCAATATTACGATTTTCAAAAAGCCCTTTGATAAACTTACTGCACTCCACCTGTGGCACTCATTCCAGTCAAATTGTGTACCCCTATAATACGAATTTTAAAAAAGTCAGTCTTATCACCCCTCTATATAACTACTTCGTCTGGGCGTTGATTATCTGTCATTCAGTCCATCAAACACCATCATTGATTGTTTCGAAGTTAACCCGTTAAATCGCATAGGCAGTTCAACTAGTTTTCAACCGAACCTAAAATTTAAAATTTCAACTTCTATGCCATTAACCGCTCTTACAAATATTCACTGTGGTCAAGGCCATCTAAAATTGTTGATAGCCATTAAAATACATTTCATTAGCTAGATTTGTCTTTGGTCAAGCTAGCAGAATTACACCCAACGAGCATACGGATCAAATTCACCAACAACAATAACAATGCACAAACATGCAGCAGCACACCATACAACTCAACCTCATACGTCATATTACTCTGTTTAATTAAAATATTTATAAATACTCACACCTGTAGTTAATTTCTTTGCACTTGTATCTCTCTCTCCCCAATTCACATCTCTTTTCATTGCAATTATCAACAACAGCAGTTCTTAATTGTTTCTCTTTAATTATTCTCACTAAAAAACCGAAGTGTTAGTATAAACAATGATATGCCAATTGCGATTTTACAACACCACCAGCAGCGACCGGCGGTGCAGCCTGCAGTTATTTAACGCCGTTGAACGTTGACGTAAACGGCGACTTTGACGCTGGCAGCGACACATGATTCAATTTGTTAACGAAACGTGAATAAATGAAATGAATTACACTTGATTTATTGAACAATTAAACGTCGATCTTTTTTGTTTAAGGTCCAGCTGAATGAAGTTCTTCCCGTTATTGATGATGGAGATATGTAACAGCAATTGTATGAATGCATGGTTAAATTAACTAGGCACATTTTTGTTTTGTTTTAAATTTAAAATATATACTAAATTGTGAGTGACTTTAATTAATATAATTTAAATATTTTAATTGTCCTGAGTCCTAGGTACAGTATGTATACCGCGTTTAATAAATAGTTTTTTGTATATAATATTAAATTTAATTAACTTACCAAATTCTCCTTGTAAAATATGCATATCTGGAAATTAAAGTAAAAAAAGATCTCGTGATTAATATATGGTAAATCGTTTCAAAATATTAATATAAATTTATAAATACAATATCTATGGTTATTAGAAGGAAAATTGAATAAAATTTCGGACCGGAATAGATATAATTTAGAAGACAAATCTTTGGGTTCTGTTATGGTAGCTATCCCTTTCCGTTCGATTTGTGGGAAGATGGATATTTTGTTTTTGTTGATGTTCATTTTTTTGATGGCTCTACTACTCAAGTCGTAGACATTTGATTCACTGCTACTCGCGTAATTTCCATTGATGGGTCGGAATTTGAAGCAGCGGTTACCATTAGTTGTTCTTATTTGAGTTAAATTTTCTGTTCTTATTTTTTTGTCTGTGGCAACAATTTATTGGGTATTAGAATTAATAGAACAATTACATTTTATAAGAAGGTTTATCCAATGAAAACTCAAAATACCAAATTACATCCAATTCGCTAAAAACGGTGCCCAATATCCCTGAAATACCGAATATTTGGGTCTACTATTACGTGGGGGCTATATGAAAACGTGGACTACACCTACAGCAGCGTGTGTGTGCAAAATTAAAAGTAGTATCTTCAATATTGCGAGCTCTATCATGATTTCGACAAAGAGTCAGATTGACATGCATAAATCGACATAGAATTTTACCCTGTTCAAGAATATATAATTTATGGGTCATACGATGGAGAAAGAAAACATGCGTCGTCAACGATTTTCAATCGTACTTTTATTGGTCTTGGTTTTTTATGCATATAATAGCCAAAACCCATGTCAACTGAGTCCTAAATCTCCTAAAATGAGAAAGTTGTTTTCGGACCTAACTTTGTATATCCTTCAACAAATTATAAACATTTAGGTAGTATAATACAGTAACGACATGCACGCTACAAAATATACATTCGAGGAAAATAGATAAGATAGTAGACTTTATGAATCGGAAGAATATTTTGATCGCAGCGGTGTGGGATACCAATCTCAATGAACATTGTAATCAACTGCGTTGCTTTGGTTACAACGAACTGTTCAATACAGACGAATCACTCTTGAGCTAGACTCTAGTGACCCATACAAGAAATGTCTGAGGGTATCTATTTATTGAAGGGCAAGAAGCGTTTGCTACTGGCGGACTTAATTTCTCACCATGATTTATGGTATTCCGTCCGAGATAATGACCAGAGAGGAACATTGCTGGCAGAGCAAATTGATATTTCCACGTTTTGCACGGTAAACGAAGATGAATAATGACAGATTATCTCAGTTCGCCAGGCATAACCATCAAATGTCCACCCCTTTATTTCACTTGGATTAGACCACCTCCCTACAATCGTCTCCATGAGCCGACCGTCTGATTTTATCATCTCTGAATGACGTACTTTCCTTAGCCATAGGAACGACAACTGGCTGGGTTTCAGATAGTTTAAAAACCATCGATTCAGAGAACTTTGCATTCCTTTTGATGTAGACTTAATTTCGCAGCAGAGGCACTTGGACTTGCAAATGAGCGCTATGAGCACCGTCGAATTAACCCAACAGATCTCGAGGTTAGGGAACTCACGTCGGATATAAGCAGATTAATTGCGGAGCATAAGTGGCGTAAATGGTTAAAGCATCTGATGTTTTGCAACGTTGAAACAATGCGAATCCGAAAAGATTCGCAAGTTATTTTAAACGACAGTTTGTCCAGTACCCCAGAACGACATGGTGAAGAGAAGAGTACTACATCGTATAAGAACTCTTCTGTAGGAGGATGATAGAACTTATTTAACGACGAAATTGTTATTGATTCGAGAAGATGACACTGTTATTTAAACCGACAGTTTGTCGAGCGACAGGGTGAAGAGAAGAGTACTATGTCGTACAACAGCAACGTACACAGGATTTCATTTCGGGGGGGCCCGGTAGTACAAAATGAAAAAAATTCGCTGTTGCAAACATAAATTTACTGTGAAAAAATTCATGCGTACGTCCCTGTCGTACAATACCGCTTTACCTCTACCTTTCCGGTTCTGCTTCCAGACGATATTGTGATCGTTAGGTATGCAGACGATCAAGACGTCTGGTCCTATCGTTGTGTACACATATGTAAGGATGAAAGCCACGAAATCGTCATCAAGTGGTCTGCAGAGATGAAAATGTCATCAAGCTGTGGGCAGATATGCGGTACCAGTGAAAAGAAGAAGTACTCAGACCAGTCAGAACGCCGCCTTGAGAAATGCGAAAGACTGCCTCCTAATGAGGTGTTCATTAGGAACCATATTCATGAAGAGACGGAGAAGCAGAGAGAATCATCCATGGTACATAAAACTCAACCCCCCATCCCACCGGTGTGCAGGAAGGATCTGCATAATCTACGGAGAGATATCCATCGTTATAAAAGTGGGACTCCAGACCAAGATGCCTATCGAGCAGGTCTGAATAGCACTCATACTGATGCAGTTACCGACGTACTAAATGTATACCTATTAAATGCCGTCTTCGAAGCTTACCACCCACACATCGCAGCTGAAAACCCCCAACTGTCTAGACAAATTGGCACAATTACGTTCATGATGTTGCAGTCGTCTTAATTAGTATTAGGCACAGATTTATGGCAACGTTCAAAAACTTAGGCCCAGTATGTGCTAAGCAGAAGAAAATAATTCGTATATTGTATGAATAGTATTCAGAAAGTGTAGCCAATGTCCGGATATAAATGTTAAATACAACTTTTATCGAAATATTTTGGAAAATGCATATGCGAATTTTTTAACACCAATGCAGAGGTTGATAAGAGTGTCTGAAATTAAGAATCAATGAGATCCAAAATCGAGTGAGTGGAAAGTCAGCGGTTGTTAGAAGCAGTGGTCAGATAAACGGTTGCGAAAATAGCAAACACCAAGTAAGGGGTGACGCGAAGGACGATACCAAAACAAAACACATTCAAAGAATGAATGATGGTTGTGGTGGTGTTATTTTTATTTATTTACTTTTTTTGAGAGAGAGCGAAAAACATTTGTTTTTGTCAAAGAGATTGAGAGTGAGAGGGAAAATGAACGCAAATATAGGTAAAGTGGATGAAGTAGGAAAATAGTGGTGGTATTAATGAAATGTTTAAATTTTTTGTAAAATATAGTGACTTTCTCATTATTTTAAGATTTTTTACATGTAAGCAAAGCGAGATACATGTCTAGATGAACTCAGCTGGCCAAGAAATGGCCATCGGTATACTAAAAGGTGGGTCTAGGCCAAATATAATTGTTAAGGATATAAACCGTCAGTTACATATACAAATTAGTTGCCATTGTAAATTTCTATGATACTACTTTCCATAATTATATCATGGACATAGTATATAGTTTATGGCGTCTTCTGTCAGTATTTCAAGGTGCTACAACATATCGAGTGACAAAATTAATATATGGTCAAATAGATGAAGTCCCCAAAATTTTAAATTTAAGAAAAAAATAAAGGCGATACATTTGGGGTAATCCTCGTATATGAATTTGCCGGTAAAATACTTATTTTTTTACTGGCGTTAAATTGAAATACTCTCCATTGGGAACCTTCATCATGGTCGTAATATAGATTCGGCCATGCATTCTGGATACTCATGCTGCCATGATTTATTGCCCTCGATCGAGATAAGTTAAAACGAGTGGAAATGTCAATACACTTGGCAGCACGTGACATTGCAGAATTTCCGATAACATCATGCAGTAATTATAATAATAAAAAAAATTTTGACTTTTTTTGATGGAAAAAATAATCAAAGTTTAATAAAAATTGCCTTAACCGGTTCGTGAATATTCAAAATAAACATCTTTGGAAACGTTGGCGCGTTGTTAGCGTTGCGCTTATGTACGGCGGTTCGGTTTTCACCGCAAGCTAGCCAAACAGCCAGCCAGCCCAGTGTACGTTGTATATGTTCACACAATTTCCAAACAACTTAGAAATACAATGTTTAAACGATTAAAAAGACAGGAGGCACAAAAAACAGAAATACAATTTCGAAAAAATAATAACACACGGAATTGAAAAAAAGAATATAAATTAAAAAGCAAACCAATAAAAAGTGACAACAACAATAAGTCTGTGATTAAAAAACCACACACAGAAAAAGTTACGATAAAATAGCAACAATAAACAATAAAAAAATAAACTGAGTGAAAAATTGTTTGCTGGGCAATAAAAAGCAAAGAAAAAAAGAAATAACGTATACAAAACACGGGTCTCCAGAAGTGACGTATTTGAAAAAAAATAAATAAATAAAAAATTGAAATATATAAAATTTGTTTATATATTACAAAATATAAATAAATAATAATAATTATATATGGCAATATATAAATTATTAATATCGGAAATAATATAGAACACACACAGAAATTTAAAAATAAATTTATTGCAAAATTGTTACAACAAAAATGAAAACCACCTACAACTTATCATCAAATGC
>NW_026876994.1:0-20700 GCF_032173495.1 Musca vetustissima | reverse complement strand
GCATGCAATCAAAGAATCAATGTCGCAATTCTTATTAGTACGACTGCGTAATGCTATATGCGCTTACAGTTTAGTTGTAACTCATCCCGTTTTCTCAAAATCAACTACCATGTCAAAGTAAGAAAATCTCAAATTTTGCCTACAAAATGTGAAATTTACCTACATACTGAAAAAACTTTTTGGTGCATGCAATCAAAGAATCAATGTCGCAATTCTTATTAGTACGACTGCGTAATGCTATATGCGCTTACAGTTTAGTTCTAACTCATCCCGTTTTCTCAAAATCAACTACCATGTCAAAGTAAGAAAATCTCAAATTTTGCCTACAAAATGTGAAATTTACCTACATACTGAAAAAACTTTTTGGTGCATGCAATCAAAGAATCAATGTCGCAATTCTTATTAGTACGACTGCGTAATGCTATATGCGCTTACAGTTTAGTTGTAACTCATCCCGTTTTCTCAAAATCAACTACCATGTCAAAGTAAGAAAATCTCAAATTTTGCCTACAAAATGTGAAATTTACCTACATACTGAAAAAACTTTTTGGTGCATGCAATCAAAGAATCAATGTCGCAATTCTTATTAGTACGACTGCGTAATGCTATATGCGCTTACAGTTTAGTTGTAACTCATCCCGTTTTCTCAAAATCAACTACCATGTCAAAGTAAGAAAATCTCAAATTTTGCCTACAAAATGTGAAATTTACCTACATACTGAAAAAACTTTTTGGTGCATGCAATCAAAGAATCAATGTCGCAATTCTTATTAGTACGACTGCGTAATGCTATATGCGCTTACAGTTTAGTTCTAACTCATCCCGTTTTCTCAAAATCAACTACCATGTTTTCAAAATCAACTACCATGTCAAAAAGAAAATCTCAAATTTTGCCTACAAAATGTGAAATTTACCTACATACTGAAAAAACTTTTTGGTGCATGCAATCAAAGAATCAATGTCGCAATTCTTATTAGTACGACTGCGTAATGCTATATGCGCTTTTAGTTTGGTTGTAACTCATCCCGTTTTCTCAAAATCAACTACCATGTCAAAGTAAGAAATTCTCAAATTTTGCCTTCAAAATGTGAAATTTACCTACAAACTGAAAAAACTGTAAGCGCATATAGCATTACGCAGTCGTACTAATAAGAATTGCGACATTGATTCTTTGATTGCATGCACCAAAAAGTTTTTTCAGTATGTAGGTAAATTTCACATTTTGAAGGCAAAATTTGAGATTTTTTTACATGGATTCTTTGATTGCATGCACCAAAAAGTTTTTTCAGTATGTAGGTAAATTTCACATTTTGTAGGCAAAATTTGAGATTTTCTTACTTTGACATTGTAGTTGATTTTGAGAAAACGGGATGATTTAGAACTAAACTGTAAGCGCATATAGCATTACGCAGTCGTACTAATAAGAATTGCGACATTGATTCTTTGATTGCATGCACCAAAAAGTTTTTTCAGTATGTAGGTAAATTTCACATTTTGTAGGCAAAATTTGAGATTTTCTTACTTTGACATGGTAGTTGATTTTGAGAAAACGGGATGAGTTAGAACTAAACTGTAAGCGCATATAGCATTACGCAGTCGTACTAATAAGAATTGCGACATTGATTCTTTGATTGCATGCACCAAAAAGTTTTTTCAGTATGTAGGTAAATTTCACATTTTGTAGGCAAAATTTGAGATTTTCTTACTTTGACATGGTAGTTGATTTTGAGAAAACGGGATGAGTTAGAACTAAACTGTAAGCGCATATAGCATTACGCAGTCGTACTAATAAGAATTGCGACATTGATTCTTTGATTGCATGCACCAAAAAGTTTTTTCAGTATGTAGGTAAATTTCACATTTTGTAGGCAAAATTTGAGATTTTCTTACTTTGACATGGTAGTTGATTTTGAGAAAACGGGATGAGTTAGAACTAAACTGTAAGCGCATATAGCATTACGCAGTCGTACTAATAAGAATTGCGACATTGATTCTTTGATTGCATGCACCAAAAAGTTTTTTCAGTATGTAGGTAAATTTCACATTTTGTAGGCAAAATTTGAGATTTTCTTACTTTGACATAGTAGTTGATTTTGAGAAAACGGGATGAGTTAGAACTAAACTGTAAGCGCATATAGCATTACGCAGTCGTACTAATAAGAATTGCGACATTGATTCTTTGATTGCATGCACCAAAAAGTTTTTTCAGTATGTAGGTAAATTTCACATTTTGTAGGCAAAATTTGAGATTTTCTTACTTTGACATAGTAGTTGATTTTGAGAAAACGGGATGAGTTAGAACTAAACTGTAAACTGTAAGCGCATATAGCATTACGCAGTCGTACTAATAAGAATTGCGACATTGATTCTTTGATTGCATGCACCAAAAAGTTTTTTCAGTATGTAGGTAAATTTCACATTTTGTAGGCAAAATTTGAGATTTTCTTACTTTGACATGGTAGTTGATTTTGAGAAAACGGGATGAGTTAGAACTAAACTGTAAGCGCATATAGCATTACGCAGTCGTACTAATAAGAATTGCGACATTGATTCTTTGATTGCATGCACCAAAAAGTTTTTTCAGTATGTAGGTAAATTTCACATTTTGTAGGCAAAATTTGAGATTTTCTTACTTTGACATGGTAGTTGATTTTGAGAAAACGGGATGAGTTAGAACTAAACTGTAAGCGCATATAGCATTACGCAGTCGTACTAATAAGAATTGCGACATTGATTCTTTGATTGCATGCACCAAAAAGTTTTTTCAGTATGTAGGTAAATTTCACATTTTGTAGGCAAAATTTGAGATTTTCCTTACTTTGACATGGTAGTTGATTTTGAGAAAACGGGATGAGTTAGAACTAAACTGTAAGCGCATATAGCATTACGCAGTCGTACTAATAAGAATTGCGACATTGATTCTTTGATTGCATGCACCAAAAAGTTTTTTCAGTATGTAGGTAAATTTCACATTTTGTAGGCAAAATTTGAGATTTTCTTACTTTGACATGGTAGTTGATTTTGAGAAAACGGGATGAGTTAGAACTAAACTGTAAGCGCATATAGCATTACGCAGTCGTACTAATAAGAATTGCGACATTGATTCTTTGATTGCATGCACCAAAAAGTTTTTTCAGTATGTAGGTAAATTTCACATTTTGTAGGCAAAATTTGAGATTTTCTTACTTTGACATGGTAGTTGATTTTGAGAAAACGGGATGAGTTAGAACTAAACTGTAAGCGCATATAGCATTACGCAGTCGTACTAATAAGAATTGCGACATTGATTCTTTGATTGCATGCACCAAAAAGTTTTTTTTTTTTTTCAGTATGTAGGTAAATTTCACATTTTGTAGGCAAAATTTGAGATTTTCTTACTTTGACATGGTAGTTGATTTTGAGAAAACGGGATGAGTTAGAACTAAACTGTAAGCGCATATAGCATTACGCAGTCGTACTAATAAGAATTGCGACATTGATTCTTTGATTGCATGCACCAAAAAGTTTTTTCAGTATGTAGGTAAATTTCACATTTTGTAGGCAAAATTTGAGATTTTCTTACTTTGACATGGTAGTTGATTTTGAGAAAACGGGATGAGTTAGAACTAAACTGTAAGCGCATATAGCATTACGCAGTCGTACTAATAAGAATTGCGACATTGATTCTTTGATTGCATGCACCAAAAAGTTTTTTCAGTATGTAGGTAAATTTCACATTTTGTAGGCAAAATTTGAGATTTTCTTACTTTGACATGGTAGTTGATTTTGAGAAAACGGGATGAGTTAGAACTAAACTGTAAGCGCATATAGCATTACGCATAGCATTACGCAGTCGTACTAATAAGAATTGCGACATTGATTCTTTGATTGCATGCACTAAAAAGTTTTTTCAGTATGTAGGTAAATTTCACATTTTGTAGGCAAAATTTGAGATTTTCTTACTTTGACATAGTAGTTGATTTTGAGAAAACGGGATGAGTTAGAACTAAACTGTAAGCGCATATAGCATTACGCAGTCGTACTAATAAGAATTGCGACATTGATTCTTTGATTGCATGCACCAAAAAGTTTTTTCAGTATGTAGGTAAATTTCACATTTTGTAGGCAAAATTTGAGATTTTCTTACTTTGACATGGTAGTTGATTTTGAGAAAACGGGATGAGTTAGAACTAAACTGTAAGCGCATATAGCATTACGCAGTCGTACTAATAAGAATTGCGACATTGATTCTTTGATTGCATGCACCAAAAAGTTTTTTCAGTATGTAGGTAAATTTCACATTTTGTAGGCAAAATTTGAGATTTTCTTACTTTGACATGGTAGTTGATTTTGAGAAAACGGGATGAGTTAGAACTAAACTGTAAGCGCATATAGCATTACGCAGTCGTACTAATAAAAATTGCGACATTGATTCTTTGATTGCATGCACCAAAAAGTTTTTTCAGTATGTAGGTAAATTTCACATTTTGTAGGCAAAATTTGAGATTTTCTTACTTTGACATGGTAGTTGATTTTGAGAAAACGGGATGAGTTAGAACTAAACTGTAAGCGCATATAGCATTACGCAGTCGTACTAATAAGAATTGCGACATTGATTCTTTGATTGCATGCACCAAAAAGTTTTTTCAGTATGTAGGTAAATTTCACATTTTGTAGGCAAAATTTGAGATTTTCTTACTTTGACATGGTAGTTGATTTTGAGAAAACGGGATGAGTTAGAACTAAACTGTAAGCGCATATAGCATTACGCAGTCGTACTAATAAGAATTGCGACATTGATTCTTTGATTGCATGCACCAAAAAGTTTTTTCAGTATGTAGGTAAATTTCACATTTTGTAGGCAAAATTTGAGATTTTCTTACTTTGACATAGTAGTTGATTTTGAGAAAACTGTAAGCGCATGTAGCATTACGCAGTCGTACTAATAAGAATTGCGACATTGATTCTTTGATTGCATGCACCAAAAAGTTTTTTCAGTATGTAGGTAAATTTCACATTTTGTAGGCAAAATTTGAGATTTTCTTACTTTGACATGGTAGTTGATTTTGAGAAAACGGGATGAGTTAGAACTAAACTGTAAGCGCATATAGCATTACGCAGTCGTACTAATAAGAATTGCGACATTGATTCTTTGATTGCATGCACCAAAAAGTTTTTTCAGTATGTAGGTAAATTTCACATTTTGTAGGCAAAATTTGAGATTTTCTTACTTTGACATGGTAGTTGATTTTGAGAAAACGGGATGAGTTAGAACTAAACTGTAAGCGCATATAGCATTACGCAGTCGTACTAATAAGAATTGCGACATTGATTCTTTGATTGCATGCACCAAAAAGTTTTTTCAGTATGTAGGTAAATTTCACATTTTGTAGGCAAAATTTGAGATTTTCTTACTTTGACATGGTAGTTGATTTTGAGAAAACGGGATGAGTTAGAACTAAACTGTAAGCGCATATAGCATTACGCAGTCGTACTAATAAGAATTGCGACATTGATTCTTTGATTGCATGCACCAAAAAGTTTTTTCAGTATGTAGGTAAATTTCACATTTTGTAGGCAAAATTTGAGATTTTCTTACTTTGACATGGTAGTTGATTTTGAGAAAACGGGATGAGTTAGAACTAAACTGTAAGCGCATATAGCATTACGCAGTCGTACTAATAAGAATTGCGACATTGATTCTTTGATTGCATGCACCAAAAAGTTTTTTCAGTATGTAGGTAAATTTCACATTTTGTAGGCAAAATTTGAGATTTTCTTACTTTGACATGGTAGTTGATTTTGAGAAAACGGGATGAGTTAGAACTAAACTGTAAGCGCATATAGCATTACGCAGTCGTACTAATAAGAATTGCGACATTGATTCTTTGATTGCATGCATCAAAAAGTTTTTTCAGTATGTAGGTAAATTTCACATTTTGTAGGCAAAATTTGAGATTTTCTTACTTTGACATGGTAGTTGATTTTGAGAAAACGGGATGAGTTAGAACTAAACTGTAAGCGCATATAGCATTACGCAGTCGTACTAATAAGAATTGCGACATTGATTCTTTGATTGCATGCACCAAAAAGTTTTTTCAGTATGTAGGTAAATTTCACATTTTGTAGGCAAAATTTGAGATTTTCTTACTTTGACATGGTAGTTGATTTTGAGAAAACGGGATGAGTTAGAACTAAACTGTAAGCGCATATAGCATTACGCAGTCGTACTAATAAGAATTGCGACATTGATTCTTTGATTGCATGCACCAAAAAGTTTTTTCAGTATGTAGGTAAATTTCACATTTTGTAGGCAAAATTTGAGATTTTCTTACTTTGACATGGTAGTTGATTTTGAGAAAACGGGATGAGTTAGAACTAAACTGTAAGCGCATATAGCATTACGCAGTCGTACTAATAAGAATTGCGACATTGATTCTTTGATTGCATGCACCAAAAAGTTTTTTCAGTATGTAGGTAAATTTCACATTTTGTAGGCAAAATTTGAGATTTTCTTACTTTGACATGGTAGTTGATTTTGAGAAAACGGGATGAGTTAGAACTAAACTGTAAGCGCATATAGCATTACGCAGTCGTACTAATAAGAATTGCGACATTGATTCTTTGATTGCATGCACCAAAAAGTTTTTTCAGTATGTAGGTAAATTTCACATTTTGTAGGCAAAATTTGAGATTTTCTTACTTTGACATGGTAGTTGATTTTGAGAAAACGGGATGAGTTAGAACTAAACTGTAAGCGCATATAGCATTACGCAGTCGTACTAATAAGAATTGCGACATTGATTCTTTGATTGCATGCACCAAAAAGTTTTTTCAGTATGTAGGTAAATTTCACATTTTGTAGGCAAAATTTGAGATTTTCTTACTTTGACATGGTAGTTGATTTTGAGAAAACGGGATGAGTTAGAACTAAACTGTAAGCGCATATAGCATTACGCAGTCGTACTAATAAGAATTGCGACATTGATTCTTTGATTGCATGCACCAAAAAGTTTTTTCAGTATGTAGGTAAATTTCACATTTTGTAGGCAAAATTTGAGATTTTCTTACTTTGACATGGTAGTTGATTTTGAGAAAACGGGATGAAAGTTTTTTCAGTATGTAGGTTTTGTAGTTGATTTTGAGAAAACGGGATGAGTTAGAATGAGTACGCAGTCGTACTAATAAGAATTGCGACATTGATTCTTTGATTGCATGCACCAAAAAGTTTTTTCAGTATGTAGGTAAATTTCACATTTTGTAGGCAAAATTTGAGATTTTCTTACTTTGACATAGTAGTTGATTTTGAGAAAACGGGATGAGTTAGAACTAAACTGTAAGCGCATATAGCATTACGCAGTCGTACTAATAAGAATTGCGACATTGATTCTTTGATTGCATGTACCAAAAAGTTTTTTCAGTATGTAGGTAAATTTCACATTTTGTAGGCAAAATTTGAGATTTTCTTACTTTGACATGGTAGTTGATTTTGAGAAAACGGGATGAGTTAGAACTAAACTGTAAGCGCATATAGCATTACGCAGTCGTACTAATAAGAATTGCGACATTGATTCTTTGATTGCATGCACCAAAAAGTTTTTTCAGTATGTAGGTAAATTTCACATTTTGTAGGCAAAATTTGAGATTTTCTTACTTTGACATGGTAGTTGATTTTGAGAAAACGGGATGAGTTAGAACTAAACTGTAAGCGCATATAGCATTACGCAGTCGTACTAATAAGAATTGCGACATTGATTCTTTGATTGCATGCACCAAAAATTTTTTCAGTATGTAGGTAAATTTCACATTTTGTAGGCAAAATTTGAGATTTTCTTACTTTGACATGGTAGTTGATTTTGAGAAAACGGGATGAGTTAGAACTAAACTGTAAGCGCATATAGCATTACGCAGTCGTACTAATAAGAATTGCGACATTGATTCTTTGATTGCATGCACCAAAATTTTTTTTCAGTATGTAGGTAAATTTCACATTTTGTAGGCAAAATTTGAGATTTTCTTACTTTGACATGGTAGTTGATTTTGAGAAAACGGGATGAGTTAGAACTAAACTGTAAGCGCATATAGCATTACGCAGTCGTACTAATAAGAATTGCGACATTGATTCTTTGATTGCATGCACCAAAAAGTTTTTTCAGTATGTAGGTAAATTTCACATTTTGTAGGCAAAATTTGAGATTTTCTTACTTTGACATGGTAGTTGATTTTGAGAAAACGGGATGAGTTAGAACTAAACTGTAAGCGCATATAGCATTACGCAGTCGTACTAATAAGAATTGCGACATTGATTCTTTGATTGCATGCACCAAAAAGTTTTTTCAGTATGTAGGTAAATTTCACATTTTGTAGGCAAAATTTGAGATTTTCTTACTTTGACATGGTAGTTGATTTTGAGAAAACGGGATGAGTTAGAACTAAACTGTAAGCGCATATAGCATTACGCAGTCGTACTAATAAGAATTGCGACATTGATTCTTTGATTGCATGCACCAAAAAGTTTTTTCAGTATGTAGGTAAATTTCACATTTTGTAGGCAAAATTTGAGATTTTCTTACTTTGACATGGTAGTTGATTTTGAGAAAACGGGATGAGTTAGAACTAAACTGTAAGCGCATATAGCATTACGCAGTCGTACTAATAAGAATTGCGACATTGATTCTTTGATTGCATGCACCAAAAAGTTTTTTCAGTATGTAGGTAAATTTCACATTTTGTAGGCAAAATTTGAGATTTTCTTACTTTGACATGGTAGTTGATTTTGAGAAAACGGGATGAGTTAGAACTAAACTGTAAGCGCATATAGCATTACGCAGTCGTACTAATAAGAATTGCGACATTGATTCTTTGATTGCATGCACCAAAAAGTTTTTTCAGTATGTAGGTAAATTTCACATTTTGTAGGCAAAATTTGAGATTTTCTTACTTTGACATGGTAGTTGATTTTGAGAAAACGGGATGAGTTAGAACTAAACTGTAAGCGCATATAGCATTACGCAGTCGTACTAATAAGAATTGCGACATTGATTCTTTTTTCAGATTGCATGCACCAAAAAGTTTTTTCAGTATGTAGGTAAATTTCACATTTTGTAGGCAAAATTTGAGATTTTCTTACTTTGACATGGTAGTTGATTTTGAGAAAACGGGATGAGTTAGAACTAAACTGTAAGCGCATATAGCATTACGCAGTCGTACTAATAAGAATTGCGACATTGATTCTTTGATTGCATGCACCAAAAAGTTTTTTCAGTATGTAGGTAAATTTCACATTTTGTAGGCAAAATTTGAGATTTTCTTACTTTGACATGGTAGTTGATTTTGAGAAAACGGGATGAGTTAGAACTAAACTGTAAGCGCATATAGCATTACGCAGTCGTACTAATAAGAATTGCGACATTGATTCTTTGATTGCATGCACCAAAAAGTTTTTTCAGTATGTAGGTAAATTTCACATTTTGTAGGCAAAATTTGAGATTTTCTTACTTTGACATGGTAGTTGATTTTGAGAAAACGGGATGAGTTAGAACTAAACTGTAAGCGCATATAGCATTACGCAGTCGTACTAATAAGAATTGCAACATTGATTCTTTGATTGCATGCACCAAAAAGTTTTTTCAGTATGTAGGTAAATTTCACATTTTGTAGGCAAAATTTGAGATTTTCTTACTTTGACATGGTAGTTGATTTTGAGAAAACGGGATGAGTTAGAACTAAACTGTAAGCGCATATAGCATTACGCAGTCGTACTAATAAGAATTGCGACATTGATTCTTTGATTGCATGCACCAAAAAGTTTTTTCAGTATGTAGGTAAATTTCACATTTTGTAGGCAAAATTTGAGATTTTCTTACTTTGACATGGTAGTTGATTTTGAGAAAACGGGATGAGTTAGAACTAAACTGTAAGCGCATATAGCATTACGCAGTCGTACTAATAAGAATTGCGACATTGATTCTTTGATTGCATGCACCAAAAAGTTTTTTCAGTATGTAGGTAAATTTCACATTTTGTAGGCAAAATTTGAGATTTTCTTACTTTGACATGGTAGTTGATTTTGAGAAAACGGGATGAGTTAGAACTAAACTGTAAGCGCATATAGCATTACGCAGTCGTACTAATAAGAATTGCAACATTGATTCTTTGATTGCATGCACCAAAAAGTTTTTTCAGTATGTAGGTAAATTTCACATTTTGTAGGCAAAATTTGAGATTTTCTTACTTTGACATGGTAGTTGATTTTGAGAAAACGGGATGAGTTAGAACTAAACTGTAAGCGCATATAGCATTACGCAGTCGTACTAATAAGAATTGCGACATTGATTCTTTGATTGCATGCACCAAAAAGTTTTTTCAGTATGTAGGTAAATTTCACATTTTGTAGGCAAAATTTGAGATTTTCTTACTTTGACATGGTAGTTGATTTTGAGAAAACGGGATGAGTTAGAACTAAACTGTAAGCGCATATAGCATTACGCAGTCGTACTAATAAGAATTGCGACATTGATTCTTTGATTGCATGCACCAAAAAGTTTTTTCAGTATGTAGGTAAATTTCACATTTTGTAGGCAAAATTTGAGATTTTCTTACTTTGACATGGTAGTTGATTTTGAGAAAACGGGATGAGTTAGAACTAAACTGTAAGCGCATATAGCATTACGCAGTCGTACTAATAAGAATTGCGACATTGATTCTTTGATTGCATGCACCAAAAAGTTTTTTCAGTATGTAGGTAAATTTCACATTTTGTAGGCAAAATTTGAGATTTTCTTACTTTGACATGGTTGTTGATTTTGAGAAAACGGGATGAGTTAGAACTAAACTGTAAGCGCATATAGCATTACGCAGTCGTACTAATAAGAATTGCGACATTGATTCTTTGATTGCATGCACCAAAAAGTTTTTTCAGTATGTAGGTAAATTTCACATTTTGTAGGCAAAATTTGAGATTTTCTTACTTTGACATGGTAGTTGATTTTGAGAAAACGGGATGAGTTAGAACTAAACTGTAAGCGCATATAGCATTACGCAGTTGTACTAATAAGAATTGCAACATTGATTCTTTGATTGCATGCACCAAAAAGTTTTTTCAGTATGTAGGTAAATTTCACATTTTGTAGGCAAAATTTGAGATTTTCTTACTTTGACATGGTAGTTGATTTTGAGAAAACGGGATGAGTTAGAACTAAACTGTAAGCGCATATAGCATTACGCAGTCGTACTAATAAGAATTGCGACATTGATTCTTTGATTGCATGCACCAAAAAGTTTTTCAGTATGTAGGTAAATTTCACATTTTGTAGGCAAAATTTGAGATTTTCTTACTTTGACATGGTAGTTGATTTTGAGAAAACGGGATGAGTTAGAACTAAACTGTAAGCGCATATAGCATTACGCAGTCGTACTAATAAGAATTGCGACATTGATTCTTTGATTGCATGCACCAAAAAGTTTTTTCAGTATGTAGGTAAATTTCACATTTTGTAGGCAAAATTTGAGATTTTCTTACTTTGACATGGTAGTTGATTTTGAGGAAACGGGATGAGTTAGAACTAAACTGTAAGCGCATATAGCATTACGCAGTCGTACTAATAAGAATTGCGACATTGATTCTTTGATTGCATGCACCAAAAAGTTTTTTCAGTATGTAGGTAAATTTCACATTTTGTAGGCAAAATTTGAGATTTTCTTACTTTGACATGGTAGTTGATTTTGAGGAAACGGGATGAGTTAGAACTAAACTGTAAGCGCATATAGCATTACGCAGTCGTACTAATAAGAATTGCGACATTGATTCTTTGATTGCATGCACCAAAAAGTTTTTTCAGTATGTAGGTAAATTTCACATTTTGTAGGCAAAATTTGAGATTTTCTTACTTTGACAGAGTAGTTGATTTTGAGAAAACGGGATGAGTTAGAACTAAACATGCACCAAAAAGTTTTTTCAGTATGTAGGTAAATTTCACATTTTGTAGGCAAAATTTGAGATTTTCTTACTTTGACATAGTAGTTGATTTTGAGAAAACGGAATGAGTTAGAACTAAACTGTAAGCGCATATAGCATTACGCAGTCGTACTAATAAGAATTGCGACATTGATTCTTTGATTGCATGCACCAAAAAGTTTTTTCAGTATGTAGGTAAATTTCACATTTTGTAGGCAAAATTTGAGATTTTCTTACTTTGACATAGTAGTTGATTTTGAGAAAACGGAATGAGTTAGAACTAAACTGTAAGCGCATATAGCATTACGCAGTCGTACTAATAAGAATTGCGACATTGATTCTTTGATTGCATGCACCAAAAAGTTTTTTCAGTATGTAGGTAAATTTCACATTTTGTAGGCAAAATTTGAGATTTTCTTACTTTGACATGGTAGTTGATTTTGAGAAAACGGGATGAGTTAGAACTAAACTGTAAGCGCATATAGCATTACGCAGTCGTACTAATAAGAATTGCGACATTGATTCTTTGATTGCATGCACCAAAAAGTTTTTTCAGTATGTAGGTAAATTTCACATTTTGTAGGCAAAATTTGAGATTTTCTTACTTTGACATAGTAGTTGATTTTGAGAAAACGGGATGAGTTAGAACTAAACTGTAAGCGCATATAGCATTACGCAGTCGTACTAATAAGAATTGCGACATTGATTCTTTGATTGCATGCACCAAAAAGTTTTTTCAGTATGTAGGTAAATTTCACATTTTGTAGGCAAAATTTGAGATTTTCTTACTTTGACATGGTAGTTGATTTGAGAAAACGGGATGAGTTAGAACTAAACTGTAAGCGCATATAGCATTACGCAGTCGTACTAATAAGAATTGCAACATTGATTCTTTGATTGCATGCACCAAAAAGTTTTTTCAGTATGTAGGTAAATTTCACATTTTGTAGGCATGCACCAAAAAGTTTTTTTCAGTATGTAGGTAAATTTCACATTTTGTAGGCAAAATTTGAGATTTTCTTACTTTGACATAGTAGTTGATTTTGAGAAAACGGGATGAGTTAGAACTAAACTGTAAGCGCATATAGCATTACGCAGTCGTACTAATAAGAATTGCAACATTGATTCTTTGATTGCATGCACCAAAAAGTTTTTTCAGTATGTAGGTAAATTTCACATTTTGTAGGCAAAATTTGAGATTTTCTTACTTTGACATGGTAGTTGATTTTGAGAAAACGGGATGAGTTAGAACTAAACTGTAAGCGCATATAGCATTACGCAGTCGTACTAATAAGAATTGCGACATTGATTCTTTGATTGCATGCACCAAAAAGTTTTTTCAGTATGTAGGTAAATTTCACATTTTGTAGGCAAAATTTGAGATTTTCTTACTTTGACATGGTAGTTGATTTTGAGAAAACGGGATGAGTTAGAACTAAACTGTAAGCGCATATAGCATTACGCAGTCGTACTAATAAGAATTGCGACATTGATTCTTTGATTGCATGCACCAAAAAGTTTTTTCAGTATGTAGGTAAATTTCACATTTTGTAGGCAAAATTTGAGATTTTCTTACTTTGACATGGTAGTTGATTTTGAGAAAACGGGATGAGTTAGAACTAAACTGTAAGCGCATATAGCATTACGCAGTCGTACTAATAAGAATTGCGACATTGATTCTTTGATTGCATGCACCAAAAAGTTTTTTCAGTATGTAGGTAAATTTCACATTTTGTAGGCAAAATTTGAGATTTTCTTACTTTGACATGGTAGTTGATTTTGAGAAAACGGGATGAGTTAGAACTAAACTGTAAGCGCATATAGCATTACGCAGTCGTACTAATAAGAATTGCGACATTGATTCTTTGATTGCATGCACCAAAAAGTTTTTTCAGTATGTAGGTAAATTTCACATTTTGTAGGCAAAATTTGAGATTTTCTTACTTTGACATAGTAGTTGATTTTGAGAAAACGGGATGAGTTAGAACTAAACTGTAAGCGCATATAGCATTACGCAGTCGTACTAATAAGAATTGCGACATTGATTCTTTGATTGCATGCACCAAAAAGTTTTTTCAGTATGTAGGTAAATTTCACATTTTGTAGGCAAAATTTGAGATTTTCTTACTTTGACATGGTAGTTGATTTTGAGAAAACGGGATGAGTTAGAACTAAACTGTAAGCGCATATAGCATTACGCAGTCGTACTAATAAGAATTGCGACATTGATTCTTTGATTGCATGCACCAAAAAGTTTTTTCAGTATGTAGGTAAATTTCACATTTTGTAGGCAAAATTTGAGATTTTCTTCTTTGACATGGTAGTTGATTTTGAGAAAACGGGATGAGTTAGAACTAAACTGTAAGCGCATATAGCATTACGCAGTCGTACTAATAAGAATTGCGACATTGATTCTTTGATTGCATGCACCAAAAAGTTTTTTCAGTATGTAGGTAAATTTCACATTTTGTAGGCAAAATTTGAGATTTTCTTACTTTGACATGGTAGTTGATTTTGAGAAAACGGGATGAGTTAGAACTAAACTGTAAGCGCATATAGCATTACGCAGTCGTACTAATAAGAATTGCAACATTGATTCTTTGATTGCATGCACCAAAAAGTTTTTTCAGTATGTAGGTAAATTTCACATTTTGTAGGCAAAATTTGAGATTTTCTTACTTTGACATGGTAGTTGATTTTGAGAAAACGGGATGAGTTAGAACTAAACTGTAAGCGCATATAGCATTACGCAGTCGTACTAATAAGAATTGCAACATTGATTCTTTGATTGCATGCACCAAAAAGTTTTTTCAGTATGTAGGTAAATTTCACATTTTGTAGGCAAAATTTGAGATTTTTTTACTTTGACATGGTAGTTGATTTTGAGAAAACGGGATGAGTTAGGACTAAACTGTAAGCGCATATAGCATTACGCAGTCGTACTAATAAGAATTGCAACATTGATTCTTTGATTACATGCACCAAAAAGTTTTTTCAGTATGTAGGTAAATTTCACATTTTGAAGGCAAAATTTGAGATTTTCTTACTTTGACATGGTAGTTGATTTTGAGAAAACGGGTTGAGTTACAACCAAACTAAAAGCGCATATAGCATTACGCAGACGTACTAATAAGAATTACAACATTGATTCTTTGATTACATGCACCAAAAAGTTTTTTCAGTATGTAGGTAAATTTCACATTTTGAAGGCAAAATTTGAGATTTTCTTACTTTGACATGGTAGTTGATTTTGAGAAAACGGGTTGAGTTACAACCAAACTAAAAGCGCATATAGCATTACAGACGTACTAATAAGAATTACAACATTGATTCTTTGATTACATGCACCAAAAAGTTTTTTCAGTATGTAGGTAAATTTCACATTTTGAAGGCAAAACTTGAGATTTTCTTACTTTGACATGGTAGTTGATTTTGAGAAAACGGGTTGAGTTACAACCAAACTAAAAGCGCATATAGCATTACGCAGACGTACTAATAAGAATTACAACATTGATTCTTTGATTACATGCACCAAAAAGTTTTTTCAGTATGTAGGTAAATTTCACATTTTGAAGGCAAAATTTGAGATTTTCTTACTTTGACATGGTAGTTGATTTTGAGAAAACGGGTTGAGTTACAACCAAACTAAAAGCGCATATAGCATTACGCAGACGTACTAATAAGAATTACAACATTGATTCTTTGATTACATGCAAGAAAAAGTTTTTTCAGTATGTAGGTAAATTTCACATTTTGAAGGCAAAATTTGAGAATTTCTTACTTTGACATGGTAGTTGATTTTGAGAAAACGGGTTGAGTTACAACCAAACTAAAAGCGCATATAGCATTACGCAGACGTACTAATAAGAATTACAACATTGATTCTTTGATTACATGCACCAAAAAGTTTTTTCAGTATGTAGGTAAATTTCACATTTTGAAGGCAAAATTTGAGATTTTCTTACTTTGACATGGTAGTTGATTTTGAGAAAACGGGTTGAGTTACAACCAAACTAAAAGCGCATATAGCATTACGCAGACGTACTAATAAGAATTACAACATTGATTCTTTGATTACATGCACCAAAAAGTTTTTTCAGTATGTAGGTAAATTTCACATTTTGAAGGCAAAATTTGAGATTTTCTTACTTTGACATGGTAGTTGATTTTGAGAAAACGGGTTGAGTTACAACCAAACTAAAAGCGCATATAGCACATTACGCAGACGTACTAATAAGAATTACAACATTGATTCTTTGATTACATGCACCAAAAAGTTTTTTCAGTATGTAGGTAAAGTTCACATTTTGAAGGCAAAACTTGAGATTTTCTTACTTTGACATGGTAGTTGATTTTGAGAAAACGGGTTGAGTTACAACCAAACTAAAAGCGCATATAGCATTACGCAGACGTACTAATAAGAATTACATCATTGATTCTTTGATTACATGCACCAAAAAGTTTTTTCAGTATGTAGGTAAATTTCACATTTTGAAGGCAAAATTTGAGATTTTCTTACTTTGACATGGTAGTTGATTTTGAGAAAACGGGTTGAGTTACAACCAAACTAAAAGCGCATATAGCATTACGCAGACGTACTAATAAGAATTACAACATTGATTCTTTGATTACATGCACCAAAAAGTTTTTTTCAGTATGTAGGTAAATTTCACATTTTGAAGGCAAAATTTGAGATTTTCTTACTTTGACATGGTAGTTGATTTTGAGAAAACGGGTTGAGTTACAACCAAACTAAAAGCGCATATAGCATTACGCAGACGTACTAATAAGAATTACAACATTGATTCTTTGATTACATGCACCAAAAAGTTTTTTTCAGTATGTAGGTAAAGTTCACATTTTGAAGGCAAAACTTGAGATTTTCTTACTTTGACATGGTAGTTGATTTTGAGAAAACGGGTTGAGTTACAACCAAACTAAAAGCGCATATAGCATTACGCAGACGTACTAATAAGAATTACATCATTGATTCTTTGATTACATGCACCAAAAAGTTTTTTCAGTATGTAGGTAAATTTCACATTTTGAAGGCAAAATTTGAGATTTTCTTACTTTGACATTGTAGTTGATTTTGAGAAAACGGGTTGAGTTACAACCAAACTAAAAGCGCATATAGCATTACGCAGACGTACTAATAAGAATTACAACATTGATTCTTTGATTACATGCACCAAAAAGTTTTTTCAGTATGTAGGTAAATTTCACATTTTGAAGGCAAAATTTGAGATTTTCTTACTTTGACATGGTAGTTGATTTTGAGAAAACGGTTGAGTTACAACCAAACTAAAAGCGCATATAGCATTACGCAGACGTACTAATAAGAATTACAACATTGATTCTTTGATTACATGCACCAAAAAGTTTTTTCAGTATGTAGGTAAATTTCACATTTTGAAGGCAAAATTTGAGATTTTCTTACTTTGACATGGTAGTTGATTTTGAGAAAACGGGTTGAGTTACAACCAAACTAAAAGCGCATATAGCATTACGCAGACGTACTAATAAGAATTACAACATTGATTCTTTGATTACATGCACCAAAAAGTTTTTTCAGTATGTAGGTAAAGTTCACATTTTGAAGGCAAAACTTGAGATTTTCTTACTTTGACATGGTAGTTGATTTTGAGAAAACGGGTTGAGTTACAACCAAACTAAAAGCGCATATAGCATTACGCAGACGTACTAATAAGAATTACATCATTGATTCTTTGATTACATGCACCAAAAAGTTTTTTCAGTATGTAGGTAAATTTCACATTTTGAAGGCAAATTTGAGATTTTCTTACTTTGACATGGTAGTTGATTTTGAGAAAACGGGTTGAGTTACAACCAAACTAAAAGCGCATATAGCATTACGCAGACGTACTAATAAGAATTACAACATTGATTCTTTGATTACATGCACCAAAAAGTTTTTTCAGTATGTAGGTAAATTTCACATTTTGAAGGCAAAATTTGAGATTTTCTTACTTTGACATGGTAGTTGATTTTGAGAAAACGGGTTGAGTTACAACCAAACTAAAAGCGCATATAGCATTACGCAGACGTACTAATAAGAATTACAACATTGATTCTTTGATTACATGCACCAAAAAGTTTTTTCAGTATGTAGGTAAAGTTCACATTTTGAAGGCAAAACTTGAGATTTTCTTACTTTGACATGGTAGTTGATTTTGAGAAAACGGGTTGAGTTACAACCAAACTAAAAGCGCATATAGCATTACGCAGACGTACTAATAAGAATTACATCATTGATTCTTTGATTACATGCACCAAAAAGTTTTTTCAGTATGTAGGTAAATTTCACATTTTGAAGGCAAAATTTGAGATTTTCTTACTTTGACATGGTAGTTGATTTTGAGAAAACGGGTTGAGTTACAACCAAACTAAAAGCGCATATAGCATTACGCAGACGTACTAATAAGAATTACAACATTGATTCTTTGATTACATGCACCAAAAAGTTTTTTCAGTATGTAGGTAAATTTCACATTTTGAAGGCAAAATTTGAGATTTTCTTACTTTGACATGGTAGTTGATTTTGAGAAAACGGGTTGAGTTACAACCAAACTAAAAGCGCATATAGCATTACGCAGACGTACTAATAAGAATTACAACATTGATTCTTTGATTACATGCACCAAAAAGTTTTTTCAGTATGTAGGTAAATTTCACATTTTGAAGGCAAAACTTGAGATTTTCTTACTTTGACATGGTAGTTGATTTTGAGAAAACGGGTTGAGTTACAACCAAACTAAAAGCGCATATAGCATTACGCAGACGTACTAATAAGAATTACATCATTGATTCTTTGATTACATGCACCAAAAAGTTTTTTCAGTATGTAGGTAAATTTCACATTTTGAAGGCAAAATTTGAGATTTTCTTACTTTGACATGGTAGTTGATTTTGAGAAAACGGGTTGAGTTACAACCAAACTAAAAGCGCATATAGCATTACGCAGACGTACTAATAAGAATTACAACATTGATTCTTTGATTACATGCACCAAAAAGTTTTTTCAGTATGTAGGTAAATTTCACATTTTGAAGGCAAAATTTGAGATTTTCTTACTTTGACATGGTAGTTGATTTTGAGAAAACGGGTTGAGTTACAACCAAACTAAAAGCGCATATAGCATTACGCAGACGTACTAATAAGAATTACAACATTGATTCTTTGATTACATGCACCAAAAAGTTTTTTCAGTATGTAGGTAAAGTTCACATTTTGAAGGCAAAACTTGAGATTTTCTTACTTTGACATGGTAGTTGATTTTGAGAAAACGGGTTGAGTTACAACCAAACTAAAAGCGCATATAGCATTACGCAGACGTACTAATAAGAATTACATCATTGATTCTTTGATTACATGCACCAAAAAGTTTTTTTTTTCAGTATGTAGGTAAATTTCACATTTTGAAGGCAAAATTTGAGATTTTCTTACTTTGACATTGTAGTTGATTTTGAGAAAACGGGTTGAGTTACAACCAAACTAAAAGCGCATATAGCATTACGCAGACGTACTAATAAGAATTACAACATTGATTCTTTGATTACATGCACCAAAAAGTTTTTTCAGTATGTAGGTAAATTTCACATTTTGAAGGCAAAACTTGAGATTTTCTTACTTTGACATGGTAGTTGATTTTGAGAAAACGGGTTGAGTTACAACCAAACTAAAAGCGCATATAGCATTACGCAGACGTACTAATAAGAATTACAACATTGATTCTTTGATTACATGCAGGAAAAAGTTTTTTCAGTATGTAGGTAAATTTCACATTTTGAAGGCAAAATTTGAGATTTTCTTACTTTGACATGGTAGTTGATTTTGAGAAAACGGGTTGAGTTACAACCAAACTAAAAGCGCATATAGCATTACGCAGACGTACTAATAAGAATTACAACATTGATTCTTTGATTACATGCACCAAAAAGTTTTTTCAGTATGTAGGTAAATTTCACATTTTGAAGGCAAAACTTGAGATTTTCTTACTTTGACATGGTAGTTGATTTTGAGAAAACGGGTTGAGTTACAACCAAACTAAAAGCGCATATAGCATTACGCAGACGTACTAATAAGAATTACATCATTGATTCTTTGATTACATGCACCAAAAAGTTTTTTCAGTATGTAGGTAAATTTCACATTTTGAAGGCAAAATTTGAGATTTTCTTACTTTGACATGGTAGTTGATTTTGAGAAAACGGGTTGAGTTACAACCAAACTAAAAGCGCATATTTCATTACGCAGACGTACTAATAAGAATTACAACATTGATTCTTTGATTACATGCACCAAAAAGTTTTTTCAGTATGTAGGTAAATTTCACATTTTGAAGGCAAAATTTGAGATTTTCTTACTTTGACATGGTAGTTGATTTTGTGAAGTTACAACCAAACTTATAGCATTACAGACGTACTTAAGAATTACAACATTGATTCTTTGATTACATGCACCAAAAAGTTTTTTCAGTATGTAGGTAAATTTCACATTTTGAAGGCAAAATTTTTAGATTTTCTTACTTTGACATGGTAGTTGATTTTGAGAAAACGGGTTGAGTTACAACCAAACTAAAAGCGCATATAGCATTACGCAGACGTACTAATAAGAATTACAACATTGATTCTTTGATTACATGCACCAAAAAGTTTTTTCAGTATGTAGGTAAAGTTCACATTTTGAAGGCAAAACTTGAGATTTTCTTACTTTGACATGGTAGTTGATTTTGAGAAAACGCG
>NW_026876993.1:0-20568 GCF_032173495.1 Musca vetustissima | reverse complement strand
ATATAAACTTCAGCGTTACTACTTTCGGAAAGCCGCATTCCTAAACAGCAATATGTGGCTTGTGCTGATATTTCAGTACCCGAGATAAACTTATGAGCAATGTGCTGTAACTTTTGCTTTATAGAATAATTACCAGCTCGTATCTCGTCGACAGCATCACGAAGTATTCTGGATACACCACGATTTGATTTATTAATGTAGTTAATGATATAACTACAGCACGCATAAGGATCTAGGATATATTGAATATCCATATGACAATATTGTTGGATTGTATGCATTTTATCTTCGAACAAAATTCTCAAAATTATCCGGAAGGGGCAGCAAAATCTCTGTGCTTGGCATAGGCGGATATGGCATACCATACCGGCAAATCTTTTCACCACGAAATTCTCTGATACAGGAACGATTGTGGTTGTGGCGCTGATATGATATAAATTCCTGTAAATTTTCATTAGAACCGTCTGTGGAAATATATTTATCTATAAAAGTAATTACAGATGAAAAGGACGAAGAATTATTTAGATCTATTTTGGGTGCATCCTTAAGCCAATACATGCCATGAATGTGCGGAGAACCACGTTGTTGGAATTCTACTCTCCAATAGTATTTCTCTACAAAATGATTGTCGAAAATTCCACCATTCATTTTAAATAAAGAAAATAATTGCCTGAAACGGAAATCAAAGTAGCGGGAGCATGTAATCGCGTCACTTCGAATCAATCGAGCTTTATCCGCAAATGATAGATTTGAAGCATCTTCTTCAGATATGTCAATTTTGTCAACAGTTTTACAGAGAATTACTAAAAGTTCTACCCATTTAGTTTCGGCTGCAGATAATGTTATAAAAAACGTAGGAAGACCGAATTGTCTGATCATTGCAACGGCTTTCTTTTTTTCTCCTTCCCAGTGAGCTGGTGACGTTCTTATTCCTTTGAGGATGCGATAGCCGTCATCGTGTTGAATAAGACTATTCATATATGACTCGTCTAAAGCATGTCTGGCTGTAACATTTCCAGATCGCGTGTGTTTCCTCAAAGCGATTGACATAGCACTTTTAATGGTTAAAAGCTCTAGTTTTTTGTAACTATAAAGTATTTTATCTACTCTACAGCATCGTCTGTCATAACGTCGGAGTTCGGAGCGGACAATTTTTGAATAGGTTTCAGTACAGGAACGTTTTTTACCGCAATAGATAGAAACAAACGCTAACTCCTCAGAATCAACATCAATTATCATATCTATTGGCCGACGTCCTTCACCTGGAGCCATTACAACTCGTTGGTGAGGTACATTTTCAACAGCTCTACATTCCAGCATTGTTTGTTGGCCACCAGGATTAAGATTTTCCATTGCATATTCATCGACGTGCGGAATATCATCGACAGTGGCTGCAGTAGATAGCTGATTTTGGAAAATGTTTTGAATTTCTTCCCGATCTTCCTGATTAGCCACAAAAGGCACGACCTGTGAAGAATTAAAGCCTTCAAACCAACTTTCGTCAATTGTAATACCATGTTTGATATACAACTCAGTGTTAATCAAATGCCTGGCTGCATCAATTACCTTCGCTGGTCTGATTGTTTCAGTCATATAATCATGCTGATATGCCATGCGACGTTTAAGGTGTAATTGAATCACCTGAGCTTGATCGAAGTTTCTTGGCAGGGATGTTACCGTTTCACTAACGGATATCGGCACGTTGACTACTGCTCCGCGAATAGCACTTTGTCTTTCGAATCCTAGAGCAACGATTATCATGAAAGGCAATCGTGCTGTAACCAATCGTTCCTCTACCGACGTTAAGTCTTTTAGAGGACTCGGGATGTCCGGAAAGTCTAAACCGTTTGCGAGACATATATTCGGTCTTTTCCCATTCTTGATTGCTCGACTGCAGGTTTTACAAAAAGTATATGAGCCATCAACCGAGGGAAACCTTTCAGATAAATAAAATACTTCATTAATAAAATTTAAATTTGACATACCTTGTTTTTGCAATGATTCCACCTGGTGAGGAAACCATAAACCGCCACAGCATGTGCATATCCTTGTTGGTCCTTGTTTAATAACATCATTGTATCGCTGGAACTTCAGTTGATTTCGTCGTGTAATTAATCGCGCTGACTCCTCTTGCCTTTCTTCATATGAAATACTATTTCTACGCCTTCTGCTTCGTTCGGCCTGTTGCGTGTTGGCCCGAATCCTATTGCTGGGGTTTCGTCTATGGGAGTCCACTCTAGACCTAATTGACCGGTTCAAATCCTGTTGTTCGCTCCTCTGCACGATTCGCCTTTGTTGCCGTTGTAGCGTATTTCGTAAACGCTCTGTCACACGAATTTCGGGATTTTGTCGTCTTTGCGATTGCGATACTGTGTTCCTTCGTTGTTCTTCCTCGTTATATATTGGATCCCTGCGTCTATTGGCATGTTCCACAGTATTCCTTTGTTGCTCATCTTCATGATATATGGGGTCCTGGCGTCTAATAGCATGTTCGGTGGTGTTTCTAAGCCGTTCCTGATCATGAAACAGTATATCCTGGCGCCTAATAGAATGTTCGATTGTGTTCCTAAGTTGTTCCTGATCATGGTATACGGCGTTCTGTCGTCGTTGAGAATGCGCTACGGTGTCCCTTTGTTGCTCCTCTCTGCGGTACAACTCATTCTGACGTCTTATTGCATGTTCGGCAGTATTCCTAAGTTGTTCCTGATCATGGTATATGGGATTCTGGCGTCGTTGAGAATGTGCAGCAGTATCCCTTTCTTGTTCCTCTCTACGGTAGATCTCACACTGACGTCTTCGTGCATGTTCTGCAGTGTTCCTTTGTTGTTCTTCCTCATGATATATTGGATTCCGTCGTCTTTGAGAATGCGCTGCTGTATCCACTTCTTGCTCCTCTCTTCGGTACAACTCGTTCAGACGTCTACGTGCATGTTCAGTAGTATTCCTTTCCTGTTCCATTATACGGTATTCCGAATTCTCCCGTCTCTGCATATGTGCAGTAGCATCACGTTGCTGCTCAGTTGTTCTGAATTGCGTGTCCTCTCGTCTAGTTGTGTGCGCAGCAGCATCACGTCGTCTTTCTGCCATTCGAAATTCTTGGCTTTGTCGACGTAGTCTCCTCCATTCTGCGCCATATGTTCGCCGAATAGCATTGTTTTGTGTAGTTCTTAGAGAATCTCGTTCTTCTTGAACTCGATTCCTAACAATGCGTCGGCGTGTGGCAGCACTCTGTTTACGTGTTCTTGGCATTTTTAGTGTTATTAGTGTTAACTGTTTGAAATGTATATTAATACTGATCATGTGAATTGCGAATACACAGCATATATAAATACCCTTACAACTGTTTTTTGAGTATATATACAGGTAAATTAAATGTACTTAATTTCTTGTTTATGTACCCACTTTTAGATCAAAAATAATATCAACACATATTTCGCAGGTACTTGTGCTGATAATACCTTTTTATACTGATGTATCAAAACAATAACAGATTAGCCGTCGTGGATCAGTGATAATCCGTAACAGGTAGATAATATACCTGTTACGGATATTCATTAATCTGTTATTGTTTACACAACATTTTAAGATTAGCCGTAGTGGATTAGTGATAATCCGTAACAGGTAAATAATATACCTGTTATGGATATTACTAATCTGTTATTGTTTAACACAACATTTTAAGAAAGGATATAAATGAAAGTTGTAAACACAAGGTACAGGTAGATCTTTGGTATCATTAATTATATTGACATATGAACCGAAAATTCTCAAAATCATAACGTACTAATTTACCTCCCAATAATAAGAAAGATTAAGTAGATGAAACACTACTATTAACATAATGTGTCTTTAACATTTTGACACATACGGATGAGAATATACAGTCACTATTAAATATCTTTGTACAAATATATGAGAATACAAATTGGTTTATTATTTTTTTAAATTTAAACAAAAATTAAAATACAGTTGAATAACAACACAATTCGGTACAATGTGTACAATTTTAATGGTGTAATTTCAATAAAGTTAGGGTATTTTGGGCTATATATATATATATATATATATATATATACTAGCACGCAATTCGGGCATAAACGTTTGTTATTGGTGCAACATTTAAATTAATCATATAATTCAGACTCAAATCGATGTGCTAAATTTCGTGTACCTACATCTAAACCGATTTCAATCCGGAAAACTGAGTGTAGTTGGTGGGAAATTTGCATAAAATTGGTAAAAAATTGGATGAAATAAAATATGTGATATTTATCTAAATGTGAATCTACCTAGATATATCAATAAAGTATGTAAATCGACTCCAAACAAATATAAATAGGTCATCCGTTGGGCTATGTCTGTACTTCTAGAAAACGCAACTACGTAATTCTATGCTCAATTTTGTAAGTTGTGCAACATTTGATGTCAATCTGACTAACATAAGGAGTTTGATGCCCAATTTACTTGAAACCGGGGGAAAATATATATGGAAGCTCTATCCAAATATTAAGCGATTTGAAACAAACTTGTCACAGGTTAGATTGTTCTAATTTCAGAAAGTTTTGTTCCTATCAGCCTATTGATTCTTTGGTGCGTTAATTACTTAAAATCAATCTATAAAAAAGGGAGCTATATCTATATCTAAATCTGGACCGATTTTCACGGAAAAAAGCAGACATCACCCTAGGCTCAATTCAGTACGTTATGCCAAATCTCGTGCAAATCGAAGATATATAGCGACTTTGGTGCACCATTTACATCAAATCGAACGAAACTATATATGGGAGCTATATCCAAATCTGGGCCGATTTTCTCGAAACTTGGCAGACATCACTCTAGGCTCAATTCAGTACGTTGTGCCAAATTTCGTGCAAATCGAAGGATATATAGGGACTTTGGTGCACCATTTACATGAAATCGGACGAAACTATATATGGGAGCTATATCTTAATCTGGACCGATTTACACGAAACTTGGCAAACATAATTCTATGCTCAATTCAGTATGTTATGCCAAATTTTGTGCAAATCGAAAGATATATAGGGACTTTGGGGCACCATTTACATGAAATCGGACGAAACTATATATGGGAGCTATATCTAAATCTGAACCGATTCTCTCGAAACTTGGCAGACATCACTCTAGGCTTAATTCAGTACGTTATGCCAAATTTCGTGCAAATCGAAGGATATATAGGGACTTTGGTGCACCATTTACATGAAATCGGACGAAACTATATATGGGAGCTATATCTTAATCTGGACCGATTTTCACGAAACTTGGCAGACATAATTCTATGCTCAATTCAGTACGTTATGCCAAATTTGGTGCAAATCGAAGGATATATAGGGATTTTGCTGCACCATTTACATGAAATCGGACGAAACTATATATGGGAGCTATATCTAAATCTGGACCGATTTTCACGAAACTTGGCAGACATCATTCTAGACCTAAATGATAAGGCTGTACCAAATTTCGTGCAAATCGAAGGATATATAGGAACCGTTTACATTAAATCGGTTAAATATATATATGGGAGCTATATCTAAATCGGAACTGATTTTTCCCAATTTCAATAGGGTTCGTCCTTGGGCCGAATAAGTGACCTATGCCAAATTTCATCCAATTCGGATAATAAATGCGACCTGTACTTTGTTTAGAATTTAACAAAAGGAACCATGTGTCTATCTCGATTATGTTTGCCTGTTACAAACATATGCACAAAGACATAATACCCTGTACCACAGTGTGGTGAAGGGTATAAAAATGGGAGCTATATCTATATCTAAATCTGGACCGATTTTCACGGAAAAAAGCAGACATAACTCTAGGCTTAATTCAGTACGTTATGCCAAAATTAGTGCAAATCGAAAGATATATAGCGACTTTGGTGTACCATTTACATGAAATCGGACGAAACTGTATATGGGAGCTATATCCAAATCTGGGCCGATTTTCTCGAAACTTGGCAGACATCACTCTAGGCTCAATTCAGTACGTTATGCCAAATTTTGTGCAAATCGAAAGATATATAGGGACTTTGGGGCACCATTTACATGAAATCGGACGAAACTATATATTAGAGCTATATCTAAATCTGAACCGATTCTCTCGAAACTTGGCAGACATCACTCTAGGCTTAATTCAGTACGTTATGCCAAATTTCGTGCAAATCGAAGGATATATAGGGACTTTGGTGCACCATTTACATGAAATCGGACGAAATTATATATGGGAGCTATATCTTAATCTGAACCGATTTTCACGAAACTTGGCAGACATAATTTTATGCTCAATTCAGTACGTTATGCCAAATTTGGTGCAAATCGAAGGATATATAGGGATTTTGGGGCACCATTTACATGAAATCGGACGAAACTATATATGGGAGCTATATCTAAATCTGGACCGATTTTCTCGAAACTTGGCAGACATCAGTCTACGCTCAATTCAGTACGTTATGGCAAATTTCGTGCAAATCGAAAGATATATAGGGACTTTGGGGCACCATTTACATGAAATCGGACGAAACTATATATGGGAGCTATATCTAAATCTGGACCGATTTTCTCGAAACTTGGCAGACATCACTCTACGCTCAATTCAGTACGTTATGGCAAATTTCGTGCAACTCGAAGGATATATAGGGATTTTGGGGCACCATTTACATGAAATCGGACGAAACTATATATGGGAGCTATATCTAAATCTGGACCGATTTTCTCGAAACTTGGCAAACATCACTCTACGCTCAATTCAGTACGTTATGGCAACCATGCTTAAATTGTGATCGTTTACATCGACTAAATGATGGTGTCATGCTTTATCGTGGATATAGTTTTCATAGGAAAATTAATCATATTTAGTATTGGCTGTTTTTCTAAGTCAGAATATTCTTTTTCACCTACAAATTATTTGAGAAACTTTTTAGGAGCTTACATATCAAATGATAACCACGACGTCGCCTATCAATGAGGAAATGGAAGGCATTCCTAGTTATATCTGAATGTTTATAAATCTTAAAGGTATCAACACGACTTCGACCGAAAATTGTCGGAATCCTGACTAGGTACCATAAGAAATCTGACAAGCACGATGTAGTAGAACACCTGAAATGTGTATTGGGCCGCTTTAAATGGACCTGACTGGGAACCGTAAGAATGCTGATGAGTACGACGTCGAAGAACACTCTAGGTATGTGCGGTAACATTTACTGGGTATGTGACCATGGATATATACGACTTGTTAGCTTAGAGACTTGATTTCCTCCTCGACGGATTCCATTGCGTTTTATTTGTTGCTTTTGTATGCATGTGTGTGAGTGTGTATGTGCAGCAAATCCTGCATATGGCTGGCCGTTTTTTTGTGGGCGCTGTTCTTTCTTTCTCCATCTGAATGTTTGTGACAGTCACCATTGTGAGTGAAACAAATATGGTTGGCCTGAACAAATAATACTCATGTGGAATAGTCAGTCAGGCAGTCGGTGAAACAAAGTCATTGTGAATTTTGCAGTAAAGAATCAACGACAGCAGCGGCAACAGCAGTACTAGCTAGCTAGTACTGCACCAGTATGGGATATCAACTAAATCCTCTAGTCGAGTCACAGGACAATTCACAAGTTTAACAATGATGGTTATCGATTTAGCAACAATTCATGTCGTAGTCGGAGTTTTACTTATACCACTAACAGTTGGCAGTACCTTTTGTGTCTTTGTCACATTTGTGGTAGTGGGAGGAGGTGAAGCATGAGGCGAGGGGGTTGTAGTTGGGTTCGTTATTGTGTGCGAGAGATTCAGTGGTGTTTCCGGATGAGGTCATGTTGTCAGCTTTATTAAATGACTTTTGCAACATTGTTAAGAATGAATGACCCTTTTATGTTGTGGCAGATTTCCGGTATATAAAGTTTAGTTTAGAGTTTATCATCATCATTGTTGAGGACTCTTGATATCCGTTGAGGAATTGACAAAAAAGCAAAAAAACTTGTCGTTGTTACTCTGAATTCAATAAAACACAAAAATAAAGTTTTATAAAACTATTTGAGGTTTTCCCCATTTTTTGTTATACGAGTTTCGGTGGAAGGGCAGGGAAGGAGAAGTTTATCAATTATTAAGTGACCCAATTAAAAAGTAATGAATTATTAAAATGTGGAGTAGTGGAATTTATAAAGGTGGAAAAAAGCAATTGGTTTATTAAATTATTACTTAATTGTACATTCATTGGGTAACTGTGAATCAAATAAACAGTCGCGGACAATCAGAGAGTTTTGGCGGAGAGTCTACAAGGAAACGGCTGAGTTCATATGATCCCGAGGCGAAAATGTCGTGCCTAAATATATACTGCCTAGGTCTTAGGTTTCCCCCTACCTAAAGTGACCTCATAATGCTGGGAATGTTAGGTGAACTCATGTCTATCAGTGTTTCTCGGTTTGCTGTCAGGGAACTGACTGTATTCGAACGAACCCTTTTTCACACATGGGCACATTCACAAGTTTTTTAGATTTAGTAGTCTTTAACATAGTACGATACTATGTCGTGGGTGTCCTCAAAGCCGCATACAAAAACACCAAATAGAGCCCTTTTAAAAACTCGTATTTTCCTATGAACAAAAACAACAAGGAATGCGATTTTTAGGTTGATGTTGATTCGGATGTCTTGGGACTCTCAGACTCTAATTTTGCAAGAACAAATTAAAGAATTAACTTAATCCCCATTAGGTATCCCCAATCGTATTGCCCTAGATGACATAAACGTGATCCTGGAAAGACAGACGGACCTTCTCCTTTATTTGATTAAAGCAACAAGCTCATTTTGCCTCATTCGGAAAAGTATTCCAACTCATCTCTGGAATGGCTCACCCTTGACGGACGAGGAAACGCTACGGATACCACTGTGATTGACGCAGCGATTATTTAAGTGACTTCTCTAAATTAAGGTGACCACAGACATACATTACTCATAAAATTAACAGATTAACATTTCATTCTCGATGATGAAGTCATCATAAATGTCACCCCCAAATAACCACTTCCCACGTCTTAGGTCACCTCCTTACTCGTGTTCATTAGTGTTTCACAGCTTACATTCAGGGAGCCGACTGTATTCGAACGAGGCCTTATTGATGCCTGTGAGCATCAACAAGTTTTGCAGGCTTAGTCGCCAAGTCCTTACCATGGTATAAGGCTATGTCACGGCTGTCCTCATATCCCCACACAAAAGCCCTTTTTAAAACACACTTTTTTCTAAAAACAAAACATCAGCGAATATGATTTTCGGCTGATATTGGCGTTACTGCCTTGGTAAACTCAGCATCGAACTATACAAAAGCAAAATCAATAACAAATTTAACCCCCCATATAATTACGATCACTGCGAACCTCGGACCTTTCTTTAGAAACCCCCAGACCTCATTGCCCTAGACGACATCAAAGCAAGCCTAGAGAGACAGACGTAGATTTGACTAAAGAATTCGACTCCTTCCCCTCCGTCGGCAACGTATCTCTTGACGATCGAGAAACAATCTATGGATTAATGCGAGCCATCAACGGAGACAAAAAAAGGTCACAAACTTTTGCATGAATGGAATTTCCATATCCTAGAGAGACAGACGTCGTTTTCTTTAATCCTCGATTTGGTTAAGGAAAACGACTGAATCCGCCTCAGTCGGGAACGTATCCCGACTCATCAATTATCCATGATTCACTCTTGACGGACGAGGAAGCCGTTCTGGATACCACTGTGATTATCACAGCCATTATTAAGGAGACTCCTCTAAATTAAGCTGACGACAGAGAACACAAACTTTGGCACAAACAACCATCAAACGTGTCAATGCCAAATTAGTTTCCGACAAAAAGATATACAGGAGAGTGTTCGCATTCTGCAATCGATTCGTCCAACGGGATATGGACTCTGTCAAAAATAAGCAATTCCTTCTGATTAAGACGAACCTCAAGGACTTCTTAATCAAAAAAAAAAAAAAAAATCTGATGTCGCGTGTAAAGGCGGCTATAGTTACCCTTCTAACGGAGGAGAAGGCTGTGAGTAGAATGAACACAATTGGGGAATTTGTGACAGTCAAATTATAAATCAGGACCTCCGAGACGAGAAGAAGTCCGAAGTTCCATTGTGAAAGAGGGTGAGGTTGTGTCGAAGTCGAAAGACTTATGGGAAGGAGATGAATATGCAACCCCTTCTAAGCAACAACCCAAACCTTCAAATCCGCCTGCTGTTGTGCTGTCAAAAAAAAGGTGTTCATGATAATGGAACAGTTGTTACTAGATAAACCCAAAAACGACGCTCGCGGCGGCTGCATCTCCGGGGACCAAATCTCTAACACAACCACTGGCTGTGAATAAGGCCACGGTCTACGAGTGGCTATCTTTGATCGAACTGACCCCAATTGATGTACTAGTTAAGATCATTGGTTGTCAAGCTTCCTGAACGACGAAGTTGCTGGTCGAAACCTTCGGACTATAGAGCCTATAGAACTATAGAGCCCTAGATTATTTGAAGAAAACATTTAATGACATTCACAGCCTTTCTGGTGTAGGGTGTACACCACGATGTGGTGTAGGGTATAACCAGTAAGGAAAGTAGTAGAGTCGGACTGGGCCGACTATATGATACCCTTCACCATTTTGGGTATATTCTACATATCTATCCTAACAGACGACGCGTTTTTGTTATATATCTATATCTAAACGATTTCAGGGAAACTTACCAGAGACGGCTATGAGAATTCTATGGTCTTTTCACGAATCTTAGCAACATAATTTTAGACTTAATCTGAGCAAATCGAAAGATATATGGTGACTTTGGGGCACCAACTATATATAAAATCGAACGAAAATATGTATGGGAGCTATATCTAAATTTGAACCGATTTTCACGAAACTTAGCACAAGTCATTCTAGACTTAATTCAGTACGTTATGCCAAAATTCGTACAAATAAAACGATTTCCAGGGACCTTGATGCCTCAATTACCTAAAATCGGGCGAAACTATATATGGGAGCTATTTCTAAATCTGAACCGATTTTCATGAAACTTAGCACATATTATTATAGACGCAATTCAGTATGCCAAATTTCGGGCAAATCGAAAGATATATAGGGTCTTTGGTGCACCAATTACCTTAAATCGGATGAAAATATATATGGGAGCTATATCTAAATCTGTACAGATTGTCACCAAACTTTGCACACATCATTCTAGACTTAATTCAGTACGCTATGCCAAAATTCGAGCAAAACAAAAGATTTCCAGGGACTTTAGTGGACTATTTACCTAAAATCGGCCGATGCTATATATGGGAGCTATATCTAAATCTGAACCGATATTCACGAAACTTTGCACACATCATTCTACACATAATTTAGTACGCTGTGCCAAATTTCGTGCAAATCGAAAGATATATAAGGACTTTGGTACACAATTTACCTTAAATCGGACAGAGATATATTTGGAGCTATATCTAACTCTGAACCGATTTTCACGAAACTTGGCAGACATCATTCTAGACCATATTCATTACGCTGTGCCAAATTTCGTGCAAATCAAAAGTTTTCCAGGGACTTTACTGGACTATTTACTTAACATCGGGCGAAGCTATATATGAGAGCTATATCTAAATTTGAATCGATTTTCACGAAACTTTGCATACGTCATTCTAGACTTAATTTAGTAAGCTGTGCCAAATTTCGTGCAAATCGAAAGATATATAGGGACTTTGGTACACCATTTACCTTAAATCGGAGAAAGATATATGTGGGAGCTATATCTAAATCTGAACCGATTTTCACGAAACTTTGCACATATCATTTTAGACCATATTCATTACGCTGTGCAAAATTTCGTGCAAATCAAAAGTTTTCCAGGGACTTTACTGGACTATTTATTTAACATCGGGCGAAGCTATATATGGGAGCTATATCTAAATCTGAATCGATTTTCACGAAACTTTGCACACGTCATTCTAGACTTAATTTAGTAAGCTGAACCAAATTTCGTGCAAATCGAAAGATATATAGGGACTTTGGTACACCATTTACCTTAAATCGGAGAAAGATATATGTGGGAGCTATATCTAAATCTGAACCGATTTTCACGAAACTTTGCACATATCATTTTAGACCATATTCATTACGCTGTGCCAAATTGAAGCTTATTTAGGGACTTTGGTGCACCATTTACCTTAAATCGGACGAAAATATATATGGGAGCTATATCTAAATCTGAACCGATATTTCCCAAATTCAATAGGGTTCGTCCTTGGGCTAAATGAATGAGCTGTGCCAAATTTCATCCAATTCGAATAATAAATGCGACCTGTACTTTGTTTACAATTTAACATGGACAGACGGACGGACGGACAGACGGACGGACGGACAGACGGACATGCGTAAATCGACTTAGTAAAAGATTCTATGCATATTCTCAAAAGAAACCATGGGTCTTCTCGATTCCTTTTGCCTGTTACAAACATATGCACAAAGACATAATACCCTGTACCACAGTGTGGTGAAGGGTATACAAATGAGACTATGTAATATTGGGGTTTGGGAATAAAAAGGGTTGCCATTATTAATTTCTCAACTGAGACTACCTCCTGTAATTATGCCATTAACAGCCAATTCGGTCGAGAAACATTCAAAAAATCTCCAAAACATCTTGTATTGTAGGGAACTGATATATTGAGGCTAGCCTGTATAGATCCGTATAACCTTCCAAAAATTCGAAATTCCGAATTACAGTACTTTCTGCTGACTAGAACCTTTAAAATGCCAAAAAGGGTACCAGTATATCCCATTGCGTATGCAAAGTTTCAAACATCTATATAAAACAGTTGTCTTATGATTTTTACAAATGGACAAAGAAGCTGTGTGCAAGCCTGTGAACCTAGATGAATCGGCATATAATTTTATTGTCTTCACAAATATATACACTCATGGGGTAACAAACCATATACTGTATTAATCTATGTTCGAATTTGTATGCTTAGAATTAGTGGAGTTGCCTCATTTACAAACCATACTAAAATTGATTTTAGTAGCGGTTCCCACATAGAATGTTAGGAAATCCAATCTAGCCCTGTTATATATTATTTACATTTCTTTTTCTTTCTTGTTTCTCTTTTCGATTTAAAAAGTAGTTCGTAAAAGTTTCCTCATCCATTGAATTATAATTGAATTAAATAGATTTTAAAATTTTATATACATTATCCCATCATCATAACCTTCTACGAACGAAGCAAAAAACAAGCAAGGACAACGTGTAAAACGACAAGGAAATCGATATAATTTACTTTATTTCCTAATTAAAAATATAATGCAGAGACTTAAAATAAACTGGCTTGGTGGCTGGAAATAGGTAAAAAAGAAAGGGATACGAAAAACAAAGACGAAGAACAAAAAAGAAAAAACAAAAATATATCCCAGAAAACCAATTTCTTGCCATTTATCTCCATAATCCAGACGGAAATAACAAAAGAAGAAATCCGCAAAAAAAAAACACAAATTAACTAAATGTAAGCGAAAAGGAAATCATAGAACGGCAGCAGCAGCAGCACCAGCAACGACACTAACAATATGGCCAAATAAAAACAACAACAGCAGCAAACGCTCAACATTATATAATTTCATTCTGTCATGGCAACAAGTCAGCAAATTTTAATTAAAAGATTGACTGATTTAATCGAACGTAAGATAATTCGTAGGAGAAGGTTTGTCGTTGTTGCTGTAGTGGTAGTAGTAGTTGTGTGTGTGTGTGTGTGTGTGTAAGTTTCTTAGTTTCAGACTAATTCTACCGAAAATACAGCCAGTCACTCATTGACTCAAGTAAAAGGAAATGAAATATAACAACGTCCTTGAGAGGGAAAAAGAGGGAGGGGAGAATGATGGTAATACGGTTAAGTCATAATGAGAAGCACAATAAAACACTACTAATCTAATATTTTTATTAGAGATGTCAAGAAATGGAACCGGTTACATTTAAACCCGGTTAGAAGGAGAACTACCGAAGGTGCATAAGAAGAAAAGGCGTAGATTTTTTAAAGAATATTTTTCCAGCCCTATCAGAGCTATAAGTGTGGATGCTATAATGAATATTTTACAAAGGCGTGGATTTTTTAAAGGAATATTGTTCCAGCCCTATCAGAGCTATAAGTGTGGATGCTATAATGAATATTTTACAAAGGCGTGGATTTTTTAAGGAATATTATTCAAGCTCTATCGTACCTAAGGGCTAAATTTTTAAAGCTATAGAAAATTACTATGGGAACTATGTGGATTTAGTATTAATTACATAACATTCTCATCGAACCGGAAATCGGTTATTATCATCATCGTGACTTCCTCCCAACCACACTAATCTCTATCTCGCATTTTACCACTACCAATAAAAATAAATTCTATGCTTGTATGGTAACGAAAGAGAAAACAGTTGAAAGAGCTTAAATGAATGTAATAAGAAAATAGAAAATTGATTTTTTTTGTTCCCTTTACTTTTATCTTCTTTGTGTGCTGTAACAGCTAGTCGTTATTTGTCTTAAGAACTCAATGTCGCAATCGTATACATCTAAATACATTGTATGAAATGCATACGGCAAACATATGGATAGACATGACATGCAGAGATATTCCTTTCAACGTACAACGACGAATTGAAAACGAAGGGTTGCCATATCTAAACCACATACCTATTGTTGAATTATGCCTTGGGAAATTATTTAGTAAAAACACAGTAAGGAAAGTAGTAAAGTCGGACGGGGCCGACTATATGATACCCTTCACCACTTTGGGCATATTCCACATATGTATCCTAAAAGACGTCGCCTTTTCGAAGGAACATTGTGATATTTATCTATCTCTAAACCGACTAACATCAATCCCTGCACATGGCATTCTGCAACCTATGCTAAATTTTGTAAATCGATTTATATCTAAATCTGAACCGATTTTCACGAAATTTAGCACACATTATCCTAGACTCAATTTAAAACCCTATGCCAAAATTCGTGCAAATTGAAAGATTTTCAAGGACATTGGTGCACTATTTACCTAAAATCGGGTGAAACTATATATGAGAGCTATATCTAAATCTGCACCGATTTTCCTGAAGCAGAGCAGACATCATTCTAGACATAATTCAGTACGATATGCGGAAATTCGTGCAAATCTAATGATTTTCAGGGACTTTGTTTTACCATGTACTTAATATCGGACGAAATTATATATATGAGAGCTATATCTAAATTTGAACCGATTTTCACGAAATTTAGCACACATCATTGTAGACATAATTCGGAACGCTATGCCAAAACTCGTGCAAATCAAACGATTTACAGGGACTTTGGTGCACCATTTACCTAAAATCGGGCGAATCTATACTATATCTAAATCTGAACCGATTATCACGAAATTTAGCTCACATCATTGTAGACGTAACTTAGTACGCTATGCCAAAATTCGTGCAAATCGAATGATTTTCAGGGACTTTGTTGTACCATTTACCTAAAATCTAATGAAAGTATATATGGGAGCTATATCTAAATCTGAACCGATTTTCTCCAATTTCAATAGGGTTCGTCCTTGGGCCAAACAAATGGGCTGTGCCAAATTTCATCCAATTCGGATTATAAATGGGACCCGTACTTTGCTCAGAAAAATACATGGACGGATGGACGGACATACAGAAAGTGATTCTATGCATATTCTCAAAAGGAACCATGGGTCTATCTCGAAGGGTATAAACAGGTCTATAGTGGAAAAAGTCAGTCCACCTCCATGTGGTAGGTTTTCAAAATGTCTTATAAATTTGTGGATAAATGTCAATGTAGTGAGATGTTTATGTTGTGAAGAAATGAAATGCCAACATTAAGACACTCAGTTTGGAAAACTGGGTAGGAAATCCGACATACCGAAAACTTCGCGGTACTATTGTAGTGAGAGACTGCTAAAACATGGACTTGAATAAAACGATTCATCAACGCCCGACAAAACGGCTGAAGCTAGGATCATGAAATTGTGGGTGAGGGTAACTCTTAGTCCATAGGTGACAGATAAGGCGGGAGTTTTAGAAATTCGTACTAGAACGGTACGAAAAGTACTAAATGTGGTACTATTTCTATGTGGCAAACCGGTGCAGCTAGAACTATGAATTGAGGTTACTTGATGGAGTGTAGAATAGATGTACCAAAGGGTTTCTTGAAATTCGAACCATAAGTAGCCAAAAAGTACCAAAATGTACTAAATTTATTACAATTTCGTAACATGAGAATGGATAGATAAAAAACAAAAAACAAAAATGGAAATATGAAATGCGAATGAAGGTTGAGATGTATGGTCGATATATGGAGTATACGAAAAGAACTAACTGAACTAAATTTGTTACAATTTGAATTTAGAGATACGGATGAAGCTTGAATCCTGAAATTTGGAATTAATATTACCATCGGAGTGTAGGATAGCGATATGTAGGTAGGTTTGGGAATGTGTACTTATGTGCACGAAAAATACTAAATGGTACAATTTGGATACTATATTTGGTACAATTTGGATTTTGGGTGAACCGATAGAGCTGGAATCCTAGAATTTGAAGTTAGGGTCACCGTTTAGGTGTAGGATTGGGGTATGTAGGAAGTTTTGGAAATTTGTACTAATGTGTACTAAATAGTACCAAATTTGTGTTTGGGTGAACCATTACAGTTACAACACTGAAATTTGGAAATATGGTTACTGTTGAAGTGTAGCATTGCTGCACGGATGTAGTTTTGGAAATTCAAACTTATGGGTAATAAATGGTACTAACTTTGGTACAATTTGAAGTTTGGGTGAAACGTTAGTGCTGAGATTCTGAAATTATGAGTTAGGATCATTGTTGGGGTGATGGATTGGGATATGTAGGAAGTTTTGGAAATTTATACTATTGTGTACTAAATATTACCTAATGTGTATTTGGGTGAACCGATAGAGCTAGGTCATTGAAATTTGGAAATAATATTACTGTTGGAGTGTAGGATTGGTATATTAGTACCGTTTGGGGTAGTAAATGGTACTAACTTTGGTTGAATTTAAATTTTGGTTGAACATATTGTGCTGAGATCCTGAAATTTAGAATGGCTGTTGGGGTGTAGGGTTGGGCTATTTAAGAAGTTTTCGAAATTCATACTAATGTGCTCTAAATGGTATACAATTTAGTGAAGGATCGGTATGGATCTTTGAAATTAGAAAATATAATTTCTATTGGATTTGTGTTAATGTGTACTTATTCGTACTAAATTTGGCGAAATTTAGATTTGGGTGAACCTATTGAGCTGGAATCATTAAATTTGGAATTAGTTTTGGAAATAAGTACTACAAGAGTAAAAAAGTACTAAAAGAGTATAAAGGAACTAAATGGCACTAAAATTTTAATATTTGTGTGTGTATGTTGATTAGCTTTAGACATGTTCAAATCAAAAAAGGGGGCATTTAGTATATTTTAGTAGAAAACCATTTTCATTGGATTTTCAGAGCACTAGTACTTGGTCGGTGCGGTTCCAAAATTTTTCTAAACCCAACTTGTTCAAGTGTCATCAATTCTGCTCATTATAAGACTTTCAAATAACTTAAGGCCCATTGCGAGGTGTGGAATCGGTCGGTCGGTTGCTCAAAGTTTTAGATGGGATATTCGCCTGATTATTGGCGAGCAATTTCCTAGTACGGGGGGCACTATGCCTAATGAACTCAATCCACCCCTGCTGCTGTACAATGTTTCCTCTTTAACAGTGATTGATCCATTTTCTGATAGGATAAAGTGTGGGAGAAGAAATCATTTGGGATGATGTGACTACGTAAGAACTTTAATTCCGTGTTAACTCTTTATGTTTGTCATTGGGTCGCAATGATGTTTGGATCAGTATTAGGACTTGCGTAAAATGGGGGTTTATGGCCAGAAGTGTGCGAAGAAGTAAAGAATTTTTATGAGTTCAACTGGTACTTCTGAGTTTTGGTTTATACCGACAAGTCCTTCAGTCTTTGTGTCCAGAGAACCGTCTGGACTTAGGGGTAGAAATTGAACGTGCCCCCAGAGTTTAGCGGCGAATTTGGCTCAGATAGTCTGGAGAATATTCGATCTTGGTTTAAAGGTATATCTTGGGACAGTTATGTCAATGTTTAAAATTGTCTGACGGAATTGGTTTTGAGGAAATTGAGACAGTATGTGTTATTACGCAATCAAGGGTATGCCGTTGAAACCAAAACCAAATCAAACGTCGGCATTGAAATCAGTGTGACATCTGCAAGAGCGAAAACATTGAACAATACGTGGAAACCATGATTTTATGTTCAGTGGTAGAGTCGCTTACCGTTTTCATATTCGTTGGCATATATCCAGAGGCTGTGGTGGCTGCTCGGTGGGCAGCGTTTTCCTGTCTGGAGACTGTGTGTAGTTTATTAATATGTCTCCATATATTGCTTTTGTTGTGTGTCCTGGATGAGAACAACCTTAACTTTCGCATCTGTTAATACTCCGTATATCGCATCTGTTAATACTCCGTATGTATGTCGAACTTATTCACTTGCATATTTCCTTTGCTGTGGTCAGTTTTTTGTTCATATTTTGGTCCAATTCAGTTTAAATAAATGTAAGATGGCAACATCTACATTATGTGAGTGTGTGCGTTGGTAGCAAAAAGATAATATAGGTAATTTATTTATAAATCCTAACAGTAAGATTTATAATATTAGCTTAAGTTCTTTTCTAAGTAGTTATAAATGAATTTATGGATTTTAGACAACTGGCATTCAAAAATATTGAATTCATAAAGATCTTGATATGAAAATAAACAGAGATAATTATGGTTAGGAAATAAATAAGTCATGAAAATCGACTATAGTACAGTTATGTTGAATACATTTATTAGTCAGACGATGAAATTGGAATCAAACTATTCGGAACTAAAGAATTTTCTTTTTCATAATGATCACAAAATTTCAGATGTTTAAAATATTAGAATATCATGTAGGGGTAATATTGCCTAAGTGACCGTCCACAATTACATCTACAATTACATTACAGGGGCAAACAAACTCTAAATAACACTGTGCTACAAAAAAACAAAAAAAAAAATTTCAGGGGTTCTAATGTACCAATTCTGTTTAGCTGGAGTCCCTGGATCACGAAAATACCTTTGGTTTTTCTGGGTCACTTCGAAAATTAATTTTATAACGGTAAATATAGAGAAAAACGTGGTTTCATGGATTTTCCATTTGAAACTTGAATAACTTATTTACTTCATTACGAATTTATATTATTCTTTTTTTCTTTCGAAGAGTACAATTTTTCCTTTCAAACAAGATATATATTTGGTAAATCGGTTGAGGATTGGCTGAGTTACAGCGGTTGAATTGTGAAAAAATACGCATAAAATGACAAAATTTATTTTTCTTCGGACTGTACGATGAAATTGTGATATCAAGCCATATAAGTTTTATTATATTGCGGGGAAGAAAATTAAATTAGCTTTCGAAAATGGTAAAATTCAAAAAAATCGGTTAAAAAATGGATGACTTATACACATTTTTGTATTGATTCTATGCATATTCTCTAAAGGAACTAAATATATATCTTGTTTGAAAGGAAAAATTGTACTCTTCGAAAGAAAAAAAGAATAATATAAATTCGTAATGAAGTAAATAAGTTATTCAAGTTTCAAATGGAAAATCCATGAAACCACGTTTTTCTCTATATTTACCGTTATAAAATTAATTTTCGAAGTGACCCAGAAAAACCAAAGGTATTTTCGTGATCCAGGGACTCCAACTAAACAGAATTGGTACATTAGAACCCCTGAAAAATTTTCGTGTCGCACAGTGTAATTATACCCTTCACCACACTGTGGTAAAGGGTATTATGTCTTTGTGCATATGTTTGTAACAGGCAAAAGGAAACGAGATAGAATATGCATAGAATCACTTTCTGAGTCGACTTATACATGTCCGTCCGTCTGTAGATGTTAAATTGTAAACAAAGTACAGGTCGCATTTATGATCCGATTTGGATGAAATTTGGCACATGTCACTTATTGGCCGAGGACGAACCCTATTGAAATTGGGAAAAATCGGTTCAGATTTAGATATAGCTCCCATATATAGTTTCGTCCGATTTCATGTAAATGGTGCAACAAAATCCCTATATATCTTTCGATTTGCACGAATTTTGGCATAACGTACTGAATTGAGCCTAGAATGATGTCTGCCAAGTTTCGTGAAAATCGGTCCAAATTTAGATATAGCTCCCATATATAGGTTCGTCCGCTTTAAGGTAAATGGTGCACCAAATTCCCTATATATCATTCGATTTGCACGAAATTTGGCATAGAGTAGTGAATTAGGTCCAGAATGATGTCTGCCAAGTTTCGAGAAAATCGGTCCAGATTTCTATATAGCACCCATATATAGTTTCGTCCGATTTCATGTAAATGATGCACCAAAGTCGCTATATATCTTTCGATTTGCACGAAATTTAGCATAACGTATTGAATTGAGCCTAGAAATATGTCTGCCAAGTTTCGAGCAAATCGGTCCAG
>NW_026876992.1:0-20482 GCF_032173495.1 Musca vetustissima | reverse complement strand
TTCGGATATCCCCATCTAACGGCATCCCTTAATATTCGGTATTTGGCTGCAATGTTATGTTCGCCCAAGCTTTCAAATATCCCCCATGTAATAGTAATCAACCTATTTCGATACTGTGGGGGGTTTGGGCACGTTTGGTTGTATATTTGGTAGAATGAATCGTACTGAAATTGTCAATATTGGTTAAATCTTTGAGGTACCCACAATATTCGGTACTTTGAGGGGTTCGGTATTTTAGGGAGTGTTTCAGTCGAAGTGCTGAAATGTTTTGTTTTGGATGAAGAAAACCTGTTTACAAAAAATTATCAATATTGGTGCAAATTGGTCCGGGTAGCCCCATATAATGATATACATATATATATATCCATACCCATTGTAGTATCGTATATCATTCATATCATATATCATTCCGTGATATTGAAAGGGTAAAACACATTTGCGGAAACATTTCTATTCAGGACCAAATTTTGTATAGCTCCTACATACGGGTCCCGCGCCAATTTCGGTTTTGTAAAGAATTTGACGGAATGGATGGATCATAGATTTGGCTTAATGTAATAAAAAGGCGCCATACATATTTCTCGTTTAATTTTCAGTATGTTGAAGTTCTTACCCCCCGTTTTCCAATCTACTACACGTACTGTGTAACATAGTCCCCATATAAATGTCCCGGCCGATTTAAAGAATCTACATATTAGAAAGTACAAAAGTTCGATCTTAACAAAGATTTTTCATGGTATTAAATATATCGGTAGTTGATATATTGATGTAACATCATGAGACTCTTTGTTATAACAAATGCTTTTTATAGTTGTTCTCTTTCAATATGAACTTAATTTTCTCTGTGATACACATATGCGATTAAAGACATTGACCAACGATTAGGCATATAACCACCATATAATGGTACATTTTAGGTACTTCAATAACAACATGTTCCTATGTTCCTATTATTATTATTATTATTTTCAAGAAGAATAATCTAGGGCATGTGTCTTAGAATCAGAACTCTTTTCTGAATCTTCAGATTTTCATCCTTGCATTTGTCCCAAAATGTACGTGAATTACATGGAAGACGTGTACATACAATGATCGCGTATACTTCTCAATTATTGCTTTGCATTCTCAGAAAAAAGTTTCATTACAATGTCAATTGATTAAAATAAAATATTTTGAAAATTTTTAATATTTGACAAATGAATATTTGTTTTCAAAATATTTTTTTTTTCATAATATTTTTTTTTTTTGCAAATTTTTCGCGGTTTTCGAATTTTCGAATTTTTTCACCTTTTAAACCTTCCCTGAAGCTCCACGAACATTTCAAGACTAAGATCAGAAAAATCCGTTCAGCCGTTCTCGAGTTTTAGCGAGACTAGCGAACAGCAATTCATTTATATATATATAGATAGATATATAGGCCTAGCCCCTATATAAAACCACATACCGATTTAAGATTTAGCGTGAAGGAAGGTATTAAGATACAAAACTAAACCAGTATGGAAAGTAGTAAAGTGTCGAGGGGTCGACTATAAACAGATGCATCCTAGAAGACATCGAATTTAACATTAACATGAAATTGGATGAACTAAAATATGTTATCTTTGTCTAAATGTGAACCGACTTAGATCAACCCATTTCAAGCAAAAATCAACCGTTGAGCTACGTCTTTAATTCTACAAAACGTAACTACGTCATTCTATGCTCAATTTTGTGCGTTGTTAAAAATTGCATGTCAATTTGACAAACATGAGGAGTTTGGTGCACCATTTGCTTAAAATATATGCAAGCTATATCTAAATATGAATCGATTTCAACGCAATTTGTCGCAGGATAGGTTATACTAATTTCAGAATGTTGTCTTCCTATCGGTCATATTTTGGGTCCTTGGTGCATCATTTGGCTTAACTTTGGGTATTTGATGGACTATTTACCAAAAATCGGACGAAACTATATATGGGAGCTGCATCTAAATCTGAACCAATTTTTTCCATTTTCAATTCATTCTAAAGCCAAATAAATGAGCTGTACAGACAGACATAAAACGACTCAGAAAGTGATTATATGTATATTCTCAAAGGGAAACGTGTCTCTATCTCGTTTCCTTTTGTTTGTAACAAAGACATAATACCCTGTACCACAGTGTTATGGTTTGCAACAATCAATTGGTAGAATTGTCGTTGTAGGTCCACTTTTTGATATGTTCCCCATATTTCCATTTCACGTATCTGTCAGTATTCCTATGTTGGAGGGTATCCACAGTTCGGCCAGGCCGAACTTAACGCTTTTTTCACTTGTTATATTTCTATATGAACTACAGGAATTTATTTAACATGCTATGGAATGTCCAAATATGCACCGATACAACAATTATTTGTTGCTATTTTCGAGGTAACTTCATAATGCCTTTCTCATAGAAGTGCTGCTCTCTATTTGCAAAAAAAAAACTCTAGTAGTTGATTTTCACAATCCAGCCTAGATACCAATTTTTTATCATTTAAGAAATTTTGCAATGCAAGAAAAAGATGAAAGAGGTCAGAATTTAGCTTTTGAACATATGGAAGCAACTCATAAGAAATAATACCCTTCCAGTCTCACCAAATGCATAGCATAACCTTCCTGGCCGTTAGTCCTGGTTTGACCACCGTTTAAGGTACTTCACCGCTCTTTGACCACGATCGTTTTCGCACAGGGTTATCGTATATGATCCATTTCTCATCTCCAGTCACCATCCCTTTCAGAAATTGGTCTGTCTCATTCCGTTTGGCCAATGCTTCGCAGATGGATCCATCGATCCATCTATTTTTCTGTTATTGGTGCGGCCCCCAACCATCGAGCGTCTTTTTGAAACAGTTTTATGGTCGATTTTTAGCTCCTGGGCGATGTTACGACCGATAACATGAGACTTAAGACTTTTTTGTTTGGCAACCTTGTCATTTCCTGCCTTCCAACAACTTTACTGCCTTAGTCCAAATTTAGATTAGGCGAGTTTACTTGCGGCAAGTCTTTGTTTGTAGGAGAGAGGGGCAAGGGGTATAGAAATGAAAAAAAAAATTGCACGTACCTACAATTTTCTGGCAATTCGTTTTGTGTATTTCGTATTTGTTGACATTATATATATATTTAAATGTGAAAAAACAACAAATAAAATTTTTTTTTGGAAACCGAATTGCCTTGTATAGACGCAAGGAGCAAGTTCAAAAGAGAACGATAAAAATTGCCGCAAGTAAACTCGCCTAATATAAATCAGGACTTAGTATCAATACCTGCTTTCTGAAAATTATTAGCATGTTTTGGAAGAATTATTTTACTGATTTAAAGAAAAGAAACACATTGCGATTAATTGGAAAACAAATTTAAATAAAACATATATATATATATATATATATATATTTGTTTTTGCAAAATAGTCAGTCTGAATCCCAGTTTGTTGTTTTTATAAAAAAAAACAACTATTTATTAGTGGGGAATGTATGGCATTGTCCGCCAAAGGGTAAGACAGGGAAGACTATAGTTTCGGATCTCGCCACTGATCCTCATCAGTTCCCTTAGTTTTTTGTTAGGATATTCTCCCCAGATGCTATTTATAGCTTCTTTACAAAAAAACCTTTCAAACCCAAATGTCTCTTGTGACAATTCGAATTTCTTACGTTACCAGCGATACGACCCCAATGAGAAGTTCGTTTCGTTGGCGTCTGACTTCGTGGTAAACAAGGCACTTGCAGACAACTACAATACATTTCCCATTGCTATGTGTCGTCACTTTGTGACGAATGCACATAACCTTGTTGTTGGTATTGCTAGTTAAAGTAATAAACCAAACAGTATGACCGTGCCTGCGTCTACTTCAGTAGTGTTAGCGGGTTATTTGGGATACCATTTGTATTTTGTTTTTGCAAAATAGTCAGGCTGAATCCCAGTTTGTTGTTGTTATAAAAAATAGTTGTTTTTGCATTTGTGTTTTATAAAAATAATAAACTGGGATTCAGCCTGACTATTTTGCAAAAACAAAATACAAATGGGGATACCATACACTACTATATATATATATATATATTTTTTTTTTTTTTGCCTACGAAAATATGTTACGTCATAACGTTTTCGTTTTGCTCCCTTCCCCTATTGTTTTCTGTTGATTTCCATTAAAACAACAACATGATGGCAAGAAAAAATACCTAACACTTTTAACTCAATTTTCAACACTTTCCGAGCAAAATTCTGTCGCAGTTTCAGCATTTTCTCTGCTTTGTCTTGAGTTGTAGCAATATTTTATGTTAGTTTCTTCTCTCTTCTTACTTTTGCTTTTCTCTAAAGGAAAAAGTTTTTTTTTGCTTAAAAGGACCAAAAACGTTTATTTTATGGCAGGCACAAAGAATTATTTGTTAAAATAGTGTTAATTTTTTTCTCTTCCGCAGAACAAACAACACTGCCGAGAAAAATGCCATGAAAATGGCGTTATTAAAAGGAAAAAGTTGTATGTATTTGTTGTTTTTTAGCGAGCTTGAGAAAGTTGTATAGAGCGAAGGGAATTTCTGGGAAGTTGTAGGAAATTGTTAAACAAATGTTGTGACAATTTTTGTTGTTGTAATTGTCACGGAGGGGAAGGATTCCTTATTGACAGCTATCAATTAAGGGTTCGGGTTTGAAATTTAAATTAAAAAGGGGTGATGATAATGGATTTATAATGCTTGCGAGAAAAATTTGGTCACCATCAAATGTTTGATTGAAGTGAGCTGATAGTAATTAAAAGGAAAGTGTTGTGGTACAATAAATATTTTACCGGCGTTTCGAAACTGAGACATGCAAAACAAATTTATGATTGGTCTAAATCAACTATCAAGTTACCAATATAAGTCTAAAGAATTTTTTAGAGATTATGCCTTTTCTTTTCATCATATTTCATCAATAGAAGGAGAGAATTCGGGAAACTCTTACATACTTCTAATACCTCAATATGTTTTCATTCCATACTGGAATTCGAGGATTATTTCTCTATATATGAGGTCCACTATGTAGCAGTATTAAAGGATGTCATCTGCCTAGAAAATAATATCTCAAAGGTCTTCTGACCTTAGAAGTGCTCAACGTCTCTTGCCTAAACATTTTCTTTTCGTCGCAAAGGTATTCTGATCACAAAAGACGTCATAGGTACTTGACTCAGAAAATAGGAATGTGACTCTATACTTGACTCATAGGTATTGGACACTATTCTGAAGTCCTTTGGCTTTATCTATCTACAGAATAGCGAAAGCTTTAAGGGGACCCCCCCATTCTCGGGGTCAAAATTTTTGTTTATATAATTCGAATCAACACTGATTAAAGAAGGTCTCTACAAAATTTCAAGTAAAAATCTCAAGAACTCTTGAAGATATATCCGATTTATTGTGTCAGCATCAAGTGACGACTGAAGGGCTTCTCAAACTTTAAACGCGTTTTTCTCTAAACATTTTTTTGCGAATGGCGGGCACGATAACTCAAAAACTAATAATCCAATCGGTTCCAAATTTTGCAACGTTTCTCTGGTAGTGTATAGCTCTCGTATGAACTAGGATAAAGCCAATCGGTGAAGATCTTCCTTATTTGTTAACTTGATTTTTGGTCAAAAATCGGCGATTTTCCAAAAATATTTTTTCAAAGGTCCGCCATTTTGTTAATTTTAGAGCGAGGTCAATAATCCTAGTTCATACGAGAGCCAGACATGTACTCTTTCTAACACCGTTGGAATTTTCGGATTCCGATGATCCAGTGTGGAGTTATCATGCCCGCCATCCAAAATAAGGACTTTTCTTTAATTACAAAAAACTACAACAAAACAACAACAAAAATTTTTTGTAAATTATTTTTCTTCTTTTTTAAATCTTCAAATATATATGTGCAAAGTTACAAACCTTAACAAGCATTGGTATTGATTTACCAGCCCATTGAAAATCTTGAAAAATTAAAATCGAGAATGGGTGGGGTTCCCTTAAAGAAGAAGTCATTTTATTACCAATTTTTGGTCCCCTTATACAGAAGACGGTTTATGGTTTTCAGGTGTGATTAATAGAAGAATCATATGTTCAATGTTGCGAGCAAATTATGACTCATTTAGTCGACGGAATCCGTAGGATTTGTGGAAGAACAAAAAGTTGATTTTGTTCGTTGGTTGTTGGCGAAACAAGGGCAAGAAATGAAAATAGTGGTCGCGAGGACACGTGGTTCCCAATTCACACTGTGGTACAGGGTATTGTCTTTGTGCATATGTTTGTAAGAGACAAAAGGAAACGAGATAGACACACGGTTCCTTTTGTCCATGTTAAATTATAAACAAAGTACAGGTCGCATTTATGATCCGAATTGGATGAAATTTGGCACAGGTAACTTATTTGACCCTAGGACGAACACTATTGAAATTGAGAAAAATCGGTTCAGATTTAGATATAGCTCGTTCGTTCGTCCGATTTAATGTAAATGGTGTACCAATGTCCCTATATATCTTTCGATTTGAACGAAATTTGGCACAGAGTACTGAATTAAGCTTAGAAGGATGTGTGTACAATTTCTTGAAAATCGGTTTAGATTTAGATATATCTCCCATATATATTTTCGACCGATTTTATGTAAATAATGCACCAAAGTCCCTATATATCATTCGATTTGCACGAAAGTTGGCATAGCGTAATGAATTAGGTCTAGAATGTTGTGTGTTAAGTTTTCTGAAAAGCGGTTCAGATTTAGATATAGCTCCCATATATATTTTCGACCGATTTTATGTAAATGACCCACCAAAGTCTCGATATATCATTCGATTTGCACGAAATTCGGCATAGCGTACTGCTTTGGGTCTACAATGGTGTGTGTTAAGTTTCCTGAAAACCGTGTCCGATTTAGATATAGTTCCCACATATATTTTCGTAGGATTTTATGTAAATGAGGTGCAAAAGTCCCTATATAAATTTCGATTTCTACGAAATGTGGTATGGTCTACTGAATTGAGTCCAGGATGATGTGTGTAAAGTTTGCTGAAAATCGATTCAGATTTAGATATTGCTCCTACATATATTTTCGTCCGATTTAATGTATATGGTGTACCAAAGTCCCTATATTTCTGTCGATTTTCACGAAATTTGGCAATGCGTACTGAATTAGCTCTACAATGACGTGTGTTAAATTTTTAGAAAATACGTTCAGAGGCAGATATTGCTCACATATATAGTTTGGTCCGATTTTATGTAAATGGTGTACCAATGTCCCTATATATCTTTGGATTTGCACGAAATTTGGCGCACTAAATTAAGTCTAACATGATGTGTGTTAAGTTTCCTAAAAACCGGTTCAGATTTAGATATAGCTCCCATATATAGTTTCGTCTGATTAAATGCAAATCCTTCGATTTTGAAGAATTTTGGCATAGCGTTCTGAATTGAGTTAAGTTTCGGGAAAATCGGTTCAGATTTAAACTTAGCTCTCATATATATTTTCCTTCGATTTAAACAAATTAAATCTAGAATAACCTATATTGGATTATTGAGTGCATATGTTGATATATACGCTTTATATTATCGTGTGAGTTCGTGCAAATGTTGCACCAAATAATAGCCGTTACTCCGATCGAGATATATTGTGAACAGCATACTATGCTGCAGCATACCAAGTGGCTGCTATGTTCAGATGTACATACAGCTCCAATACACAATTGTGCACGATTTCATACAAATGGTACACAAAAGAACCCAAGGTTTGGGTTGGCAGTTTAGAACACTTTGACTTCCTCCATTAAAACAGGAATAAAATATGTATATCAAGCTCAAAGTATGTCATATCTATATTCATTTTAAAGGTTACATGTGCATATATATATATATATATATATGGGCAATATTGCGCGCAAAAGTTATCGAGGTTTTAATTTTGGGCATAAGAAAAAAATCTTAAAATTACGCCGTTTATTATATTGACCAAAAACGTTGATATATATCTTCCTCCGTAAAATAAGAATGTGAATATATTATAATAATCGCGATTAAGTTGCACATCTTAGCGAAATATGAGAAAAATAAAAAATATAGGAGATTACATCAATATTTTCATTATATTAATGACATACACACACCTAAAAATTAATTTAAAAATATCTACATAATCTAAACACCATGATGAATCAAATGATATCAAAATCACACAAGTGCGTGTTGCTGTTTGTAAATCACAGCGACAACAAAACAAGATATTGAGGAAAAATATTTGTTTTTGGTTCGAAAAAATAATGTCATTATATTTATTTCTTTAATTTTATACAAGAAATTACAGAAAAAAAGTTGGGGTTATTCTGCTATTTTACCCGAATTTCGGCGAAAAATTGACATATATAAAAATAAACACTTTTTGTGTATAAGTATACGTCTTTCGGATTATATCAAGACACTTTCGAAAAATCTTGGGATTCTTTAAATAGGAATAAATCTTAAAATAAAATAATATTATGAAATATACATTTTAAATTGCGTCTACATCGCGTAATTCTCAAAATCATTTGATGCGCATGCGGTTTCAAGGAAGTACTGAAGTTTATCTTCCAATCCATATATATTTTGCGAATTTTCATTTGACGGCTAAGATGTGCCACACGTTACACTGAAGTACCCAAAAAATCGTAAAACGCGAATAATTTCCGAAAACTCCATAGACCATTAACGGGCATCCGATTTTGGTGTGCACCCTAAAAAAATACATCGATCTATGATTTCAATGTGGTCCATTAAAAACCATGGATGTGCCAGCTCACACAATTTTTGAGATAAATTGCGTACATCTCTCTTTCGGCTGAAGTGCTCTTTTCGAAAAAGATCAAAATCCGTATGAGGTCATTTATTGAAGCGGAAATGATACACAGAAAACGCAAATAAATCCGCGATATTTTCAAAAACATTTTTTTTGCCAAATTTCGTGTTTTTGGAAGGTAAGTTCCCGCGGTTCAAGTGGATGGATTTCACGAAGAAGATTTTGTAACATCCGAAACGTAAAAAACCTTATTGATCGCGGGTACCCATATCATTCAGTTGACAGATCTAAAAAGTTGGCCCGAAAAATAGGTTTTTTAGAAATTTGATCGCACAAAATTTGCTCCTTCGGATGAGTATTACTCTGAAGCTGTGCATACTACATACACAAAATACATATCAAATTACACAGATTCGCGAATACAATAATCTTATAATCGATTTTTATAAATTCCTGTTTGCGTATTAAAGCTAGAAGTAAAATTAAAAAACACTCAAAATCGAGCTTCAAAATGTCAGCATCATTTAAAGGTAGATGCAGTTAAAATTTTGAAAAATGATACATAAGTGGCGTAGTCCCCGTTTTGTTGGCTTCTAGTTTTACTTTGACACGAAGACCGTGAAATGAGTGGCTTAGTCACAAATCGATGGAGAACCTAAAAACACAGGTTACACATTTTTTTTACATTAAAGTGGCCACAGCTTCCACCAGAATAAAGTTTGGAGGTCAATATCATGAACAGTTTACAATGACAGACCAATTAACCCAAAACTATTCACTTTTTTCATATACTTAAGTAATTTCCGAGTTATAAAGGGGTGAACCTCCGCTTCAGCTATGTTAAAAAATTGGCAATATTGCCCATATATTCTTTAAATTGATTTACATAATTTTGTCCCATTGTAAGAAGCAACCCTATGTCTGGCCAAATGAAATGACATGTTTATTGATCCATTTCCTTCAACGTCTGTTAGGATTTATCTGTTAAATATACCCAAAGTGGTGAAAGGTATCATATAGTCGGCCCGTCCGACTTTACTACTTTCCTTACTGGTTTAAATTTACATTCATTTCCATTTTGTATTAAAAAAAGTTTTTTTTTAATAAAAAAGTCCAGATATTTTGAATAAAATTCATAAATATACAAACACAATTAAATATATTCCCCAAATAGGACATAATAAGTTTTGAGCTTTATCTCACTCGAAAAAATGTGTTTTAATTATTCACCAAAAATCCTTATTAATTCTATATTAAGATATAAGAAAGATATGAAATTCTATCCAATTTTTCTTCTTTCTATCAATGATAGCATTGCTTACTTCTCCTCTTTCTAAAAAGAAACGGTGAAAAAATAAAAAATAACAAAATCATAAACCAAGGTATTAACTATAGCAAAAAACTTGACATTATCTCTATGTCTCTGTCTTTTTTATTTTTCATTTCGGTTGCTCTTCATTTTCCTTTTCAAGTTTATCTGAGCGTAATAATTTGGAAACTAAACGACCAAAACACATACTGGCACCTAGATGGTTCCACATCAGCCGGCCAGCTAGCCAAACAACCAAACATCCACAAGGCAGACAACCTTGAAAATACCAAATGTTGAACGTTGATATTCTCCTGTAGAAATATAGAAACGTCAGCTCGAACCCAGGAAATATTGTGATTAACACAATATTTCTCCCAGATGGATTTCGGATGAGTATGGGAAGGAAGAAATAAAAAGAAAACACAGTAGGAATTAGAATTCAATATTCAGGATTTATTTGAATGCAAGAAGATGAATAATTCGGGGAAGTAAGTTCTTACCGATGTGCACAAAGGTTAAATCGCAAGTAAGTAAATTATACAGAAGAGAATGTTAGCAAGGTCCGAGAAAGCACAGACGACATGAATGGTGTATAAAAAGGAATGAACGCATACATATGTAAGAAGGAGAGTGGTAATGACACAGTATGCGTGCGAAGATCAATTAAAAGAAAAGGGTAAGAGCGGGAGTTACAGAAGGCAAATAGATCACCTTTGTAGCTCGATTCCGACATTAACATCGCCGCCCACCTTGCAGTTACACTGCAATGAAATAATACCGGATCATACTGTGTGTGCTTTTTCGGATTACAACTTTGATGAATGAAGTTTGCATAATTTCGCTGTGAATAGGAAAGGATAAATAGCTGAAAAGGAAAGTTTGTGTTTCGTTCGTACGGAAAAGAAAACCAAAATAGTGCAATTTTTTTTTTTCGTCGTATTTTCAGGGAATTCTTTTTTTATTTTGATTTCAGAATAGAAATAGTTATATTGTTTCAGAAACGACTCATTAGTTTCAGGATTGAAAATGGTGGACCTGGTTAGCACGAATACGGTCCGTAAATTACCCAACCCCACATCGTGTTGAGAGCAGTTGGCAGCCCTGGCCTCGAAAGGGTACCATCCCAAATGATCTTGGTGTACAGATCAGCGCCAATGATGATGTCGATGGGGGACCGTTCGAAAAATTTAGAATCCGCCAGGTATAAGTTTGTGTAATTACTCCGGAACTCTGCAGGCAATGATCTGGAGGGAGTCTGGACACCCAGTCTGCTAGCAACCCGTAGGGTTGCCTCCAGACATCGTTCAGAATCGAATCTGCAGCTCAGAGTGAGAGGACATAAGGCCTCTTTGTCCATCGCAATTGTTGTCAGGTTCAAAGAATCTGCCAGACGCTGGGAAATTCGGCTTACAGTTGAACCGGAGTCCAGAAGACATCTGGCGGAACTCTTCACCTTTCCATCCGTAATACGAATCATCGCAGTAGGAACCAGCACAATTGTATTTTGGCGGAGAATAGAAGATAACGTCTGCGAAGAGGTACTCCTGGAAATAGATGGCGACGGCTCGGAAGAAGACCGACCTTCAGGGCGGGTACGCAATGGAGCAATCTCACGCTCTTCGACAGCCGGGGCCTCCTCGCGCTTGTCAGTATGGAGCAGGGTGTGATGTCGCTTATGGCAGTGCTTGCACCCTTTTGAGGAAAAACAACCGCCATGGGAATGTTCGTGGGCCAGACAATTTTTGCAGTATTTATATTTTTCTACGGCATGGATACGACCAAAAGTGCTCAATCCCAAGAACTTACGGCACAGGCGCAACGGGTGGCTGCTTCTACATAAACGGCAAGAATATGCCGGACGCTGTTTTTCGGTACTGGAGCGGACGCTGGATCTAGCACGTCGTGGAGATCGGTCGGACATATTGTTCTACGAAGCGTAGTAGGAATGAATATAACGAATGGTTATATATGGAATATCAGAATAGTAAGTGTGTTTGCAAGAATTAGTTTTGGGTGGATATTACGACGAGCTTCGTGATGGGTCGAGATATAGTTCCTCTCTGCGTTACTATATCCGCGACTCGTACACGTCCGTCTGAACCCAGGTAAACTTTGGAAATGCGTCCCAGACGCCATGCGTTCGGTGGAAGATTGTCATCGATGACTGCAACTAAAGAGTCGACACTGACGTTTGCCTCCGGGTTTTGCCATTTGTTGCGCTTCTGAAGTTCACGTAGATATTCATTTTTCCATCGAGAACAGAATGTTTGGTGAATAGCCTTCAGTTTTTCCCAACGATTCAAAATGGTCATAGAGGAACCATCGATGTGTGGATCTACGGGAACAAGAATTGGAGTCCCAATGAGGAAATGTCCAGGGGTGAGTGCAGAATAATCACCAGGATCCTGGGACATTGGGGATAATGGTCTGGAATTAAGACATGCTTCTATACGAGCCAATAAAGTAGAAAATTCTTCAAAAGTGAACTTCATGGAGCCGGCAAATTTACGGAAATGCCCTTTAAAACTCTTAACGCCCGCCTCCCACAATCCACCCATGTGAGGAGCGCCGGGAGGAATAAAATGCCATGTCAGCCCTTGAACGGCGTACTGGGCGGCGACTCTATCACGCGTGGTCTGCATGAAGGTCCGGGCTAAGAGCTTGGAAGCACCTACGAACGTTGTACCATTGTCAGAGTACATGTGCAAAGGACAGCCTCTACGAGAAACGAACCGATGAAAGGCGGAAAGGAATGTGGAAGTCGAAAGATCGGAAGTAGCTTCTAAATGAATGGCCTTTGTAGCGAAACACACGAAGACGCATACATATCCTTTCGTGACACGACAAGATCGACCACTGTAGGTCTTGATGTCGAAAGGCCCTGCGAAATCTAGGCCAGTCCGAGTGAATGGACGAGAAAATTCAGTCCTTTCTGGAGGAAGAGCCGCCATGAGTTGCGTCTGGCAACGTTTTTTGTAGAGTATACAAGCCTTACATTTATTGATGGTAGCCTTGATGAGATTTTTTACCTTCGGAATCCAATACTGAGAGCGAATTACTCGTAGAACTAGTTGATTACCGCCATGAAGAGTAACAGAATGAATGAATAAAACCAGCAGTCTGGAGAAATGACAATTGGATGGAAGAATTATTGGGTGTCTTTCATTATAAGACAGCCCCGGAGCGGACGAAAGTCGTCCACATGAACGAATTAGTCCTTCTGAATCCATGAAGGGATTAAGATTGCGAATGCAACTGGATGGCGCAGTAGAATTCTTAAGAGAAAGTGCCTTATACTCATTCGGATAGAAAGCCTTTTGGCACAACTGAATCCACCGATTTCGAGCATTATTAAGCTCACTACTTGTCAAATGACCAACGGCATGGACGAAAGTTGTCCTGTACCTCGGATGCGTACGATATATAAATCGATACACGAAAGCTAGTGCCCGAAGAGCCTTGCCGAAGCAAGAAGTGACTTCTAAAACGTCTTGAAATTCAGAAAAATACGCAAAGTTGACATGAACGGACTTCTTTTCTAAGTTCGTCTCCGGACTTGAAACGACATCTGAACACCACACCGACGTAGGTTCATGCAGCCACTGGGGCCCCCGCCACCATAAGTCATTGTGGACAAGGTCTGACGGAAGAACCCCTCTACTGGCTAGATCAGCTGGATTTGTCTCAGAACACACATGGCGCCACTTGGAGGAATCGACCACTTGAATAATGTTAGACACCCTATTAGCAACGAAAGTTTTCCAGAAGCAAGGTGGTCTAGCCAACCATGAAAGAACAATTTTGGAGTCAGTCCAGCAGAATATGGAGTAGGACGAAACATCCAGAAGTGGAAGAAGACTGTCGATCATTTCTGCGAGAAGTGCAGCTCCACATAACTCGAGCCTCGGGATAGATAACGTTTTTAATGGAGCCACTTTGGTCTTGGAATACATGAGGTGCGTGGAAACAGTTTCACCTGAGGATATACGGACATATAAGACCGCGGCATACGCGCACTCGGAGGCGTCACAGAATCCATGGAATTGCACACTAGCGGCAGGAGTAAAGCCTATCCATCTAGGAATCCTTATGTCATTTATAACAGGAAAATCGGCCTGAAACTTCAACCACTCTGATACGATATCCTGAGATAACGAATCGTCCCATCCTAGACCAGAAGCCCAGATTTTCTGCATTAGAATCTTTGCTAACACCACACAAGGAGATAGCCAACCAGCAGGATCGAATAATTTTGCTATTTGAGATAGGAGTACGCGTTTGGTATATGTGAACGAATCAGAGAAAGACTTGACCGCGAAAAAGAAGGAATCAGAATGAGCATCCCATCGTATCCCCAACATTTTGGCTGTACTACTTTCTTCGAGCTCGAGAAAGTCCTTGCAGAGGAGATGTTCAGACGGAATATCGACCAAAAGAGCTTTGTCATTAGATGTCCATTTCCGTAAGAAAAACCCAGCGGACCCGAGAGCTGACTGCAACTCCTGAATAGAAATCCGTGCCAATGGAACAGAATGAGCGCCAGACAAAACATCGTCAACATACATAAAATTACGAAGAATATCGCTAGCTCTAGGCAATCTTGAACGAATATCGTCAGCTAACTGATGCAGAACTCGAATTGCCAAATAAGGAGCTGAATTCACCCCGAATGTAACTGTCCGTAACTGATAGTCTTGAACTTCCTCATCTGGGCCTGAACGATATAAGATCCTCTGGAACTTGGCATGATCTGGATGAACTAGAATTTGCCGGTACATCTTCTCAATGTCGGCATTGAATACAAACCGGAAGAATCTCCATTTCAAAATTAGCATGGTTAAATCGGATTGCAGAATCGGACCCGTATGAAGAATATCATTGAGACTTAACCCGCTGGAAGAAGGAGATGAAGCATTGAATACTACTCTCACCTTGGTGGACGTGCTATCGGGTTTGATAACGGCGTGGTGAGGTAGATAATAGTTGGAACGAGCTGAAGGGTTCCAAGAAATGGCGTGCATATGACCCAACTCACTATATTCCCGAACAACTCGATCATACTCCTCCTTGAACTCGGGAGTTCGCGTGAGCCGATTCTCGTTCCTAAGGAACTGAGCCATCGCACTTGATCTGGAATGTCCCAAACCTACACCATCAACATTAGTTTCCTTAAACGGTAAATGAACAACATATCTACCGTCAATCGCTCTGGTCGTGGTAGACTGAAACAGATCTTCACAAATTTGATCGGATGGGGACAAAAAATTCTTCCTTGGAAGATTCTCCACCTCCCAAAAGCGTGAAATGTCTTTATGCAAAGAAATTTCACAGAAATGTGAAACGACGCTGACCGATCGGGACGAAGTTTTGCCTATCGGACCGGTCAGGACCCATCCGAAGACAGTCTCTTGGGCAAGAAGAGAACCACAAACGCCAGCTTTTGAATTGGGCAGCATTAAGGATGGCAGCACATCGCTACCGAAAAGTAAGTCGATTTGTAAACTCTTAAAGAAATTAGGATCAGCCAACGACAGATCTGGAAGATCTTTGAAGTAGGAAGTCGGAACTGTATGGCTCGGAAGACTACCCGAGAGCTTTGGAATCACAAATGCAGTCATGGTCAATTCGAAATTATGATCAAATGGCGAGGAAAGAACGAAAGTGCACTCCTTACGTACGCTGGCAGCATTTGAGCTGTTAAGCCCTGAAATTTGAACACTCGTCCGTTTATAGGGCAGCTTGATTTGATTGAACAAACGTTCGGAGATAAAAGTGCCCTCTGAACCAGAATCAAAGAGCGCCCGTGCTGAATAGGATATACCATTATGAAGAATATGTACCATTGCTGTACCTAACAACACTCCCTGAGCATTGGTCGAGAAATAATTTTGAACGTTCCCAGCGCCATGTCTAGTGGACTGTAACTCTGATGGAGGAAAGGGCGCGGAGTTGGGATTAAGATTCGAAGAATTAGGAGTAGTATTAGATACTGACGATACAGCCGGTGGGGAATTAACAGGAGCTTTGTGAAGAAGAGTATTATGGCGCTTATTGCAGGTATAGCAGTTATGCTTGCTAGGACAATTTTTAACAGAATGCGTTTTTGAAAAACAGTTTAGACACAAGCCCTGACGCTTGATCTCGGAACTGCGCATATCAGGGTTCATTTTTAAGAATTTTGGGCATTTTCGAATGATGTGAGCTTCATTGGTGCACAAAGGGCACTTTGGATCGGATATCCTACTTTGGAATGCACTAGTTCTCTTAGGTGCTTTGGATTTCCCATCGGACACACTCTCCTTCTGACTGGAGCCAGAAACGCATTTACGCATCTCGGAAACCGACTCGAGAGTAAGATACCTATTGGTTAGAAATTTGTCTAATTCCGCCCACCGTGGAATACTGGCCTTATTCGAAAGTGTATGTTCCCATAAAGTAAGAGTGGAATCAGGCAGGCGGTTAGAGCACAAGAAGACAAAAATTGGATCCCAACTGTCTACGTCGATATCATAGGTCTTCAAAACGGAAATGCAGGAATTGATGTCCCTCTGAAGGCTCTTCAACCCCTCAGAGGACTCAGAACGAACGACAGGAAGATTGAACAAGACTTTCAGTTGACCGTTTACAAGAATGCGCTTATTTTCATAGCGATCGCAAAGATTAGACCAGGCTTGATTGAAACCAGCGTTCGTTAACGGACTTTTCTGAACGATTTCTTTTGCTTCGCCTTTGGTTTTTTGAACTAGATGAAATAATTTTTCCACCGAACTGAGGCGGGAATTCTTGATGTACATAGCTGAGAACATGTCCCGAAATGTGGGCCATGACATGTAATCCCCCGCAAAAACTGCTGTATCGCAAGGTGGCAAATTGAATGAATACCCCGACTGGATATGTTCAGAGTTGGACGGACGAGTTGGAGTAGCAACAACGGGGGACTCTTTCGGAGTGGAGTCTGACTGGAGGTCCTCAGAAATTTGTGACAATTGGGAAATACACTTGCAATAAGTAAGGTATGTGGTCTTGTATTTAGCCCGAATGGTTTCTAGTTCAGAAGCTGTATCTTCATCACCCGATTCATCCCCTCTATTGCCCTCGGACTCACGATCGCGGATGTATGCCTCGTACTCGGACTTGATTTTGGACCATGTGGACTTCAGTTCATCAATATGAACCTTAATTAAATGAACGGAACTAATAGGAAGGATATTATCACTAATATCTGAATCAAAACCCACGATCGTGTCCGCTAGGCGAATGAATGAATCCAGCGACATCTTGGAAGGAATAGGTGCGATTTCAAATAACAATAAAAAAAAAAACCCGTGGAAGAAAAGTAGAAAGACTATTCCAGCAGATCAAAAAAAATATTGCTAGAGGAACTCTAAAAAAAAAAAAAAAAAAAAGAAACTCGATGGAAGCAAAGCTTTCACGGTGATTGGACAAAGAAAGAAATCTAGAATTTAAATATATATGAATATATATATATATATATATATAATAACTGTGTTTATAACCGTATAAATTTTTGTTTGACCATATATAAATAACTATAATTATTGTAATTATTTTGTTTACTATTTTTTTTAATTTTATTAAGTGTATAATATAGTTATCTACGTGAAAGGATGATTCACTTTTACCACGAAAGTAGACAATCAGAAATACTTCAATTAAGGTAACCGGTTACTCGGATACACAAAACGAACTAGCGACCCCTAAGAGCCGTAGAGTACTAAAAGTATAGAATACCGGTTTTCGCACTATGGAGCCCTATATGCAGGAAAGGTGTGCTACAGAGAAAGAAAACAAGCAACAACAACGATCACTGGCTGAAATATCACCAACACACAGCGAGAATGAGCGTAAAGATGAAACGAAAAGAAATTATGAATTGTTGTTGTCACTTTTTGTATGGCACACAAGTGAAAAGAATAATCACAAGAAATGAAGTGAATACATATGCGAATATAATGGAGAACGAAAAAAAAGAACAATGAATGCTCTTACAGTATTGTTCTCTTAAAAAGTTATGCTGAAAGCGACACTCTTCCACCGAAATCGCGTAAGTGACAGTGGAGACTCTGTGTAGAAAACGTCATATTGTGCAAAGAATATATACACCTTATGCCGAAAAGCAAACTTTCGCCTAACGGATTTTCTCGATTTTCATTGCAAGGCTCAGTGACAGTGGGGACTCTGTGTAAAAAACGTCATATTGCGCAAAAACTAAAATGGACGCAGTATGGAGACCCACATCAAGTGAAAGGTCTCGAAACGTACTTTCAGAATATATACACCTTATGCCGATAAACAAACTTTCGACTAACGGATTTTCTCGATTTTCATTGCAAGTCTCAGTGACAGTGTGGATCTGTGTAGAAAACGTCATATTGCGCAAAAACTAAAATGGACGCAGTATGGAGACCCACATCAATTGAAAGGTTTCGAAATGTACTTTCAGAATATATACACCTTATGCCAAAACACAAGCTTCCGCCTAACGGATTTTCTCGATTTTCATTGCAAGTCCCAGTGACAGTGGGGACTCTGTGTACAAAAACGTCATATTGCGCTAAAACTAAAATAAACGCAGTATGGAGACCCACATCAATTGAAAGGTCTCGAAATGTACTTTCAGAATATATACACCTTATGCCAAAAAACAAACTTTCGGCTATCGGATTTTCTCGATTTTCATTGCAAGTCCCAGTGACAGTGGGGACTCTATTTAGAAAACGTCATATTGCGCAAAAACTAAAATGGACGCAGTATGGAGACCCACATCAATTGATTGTACAAAAACGTCATATTGCGCAAAAACTAAAATGGACGCAGTATGGAGACCCACATCAAGTGAAAGGTCTCGAAACGTACTTTCAGAATATATACACCTTATGCCGATAAACAAACTTTCGACTAACGGATTTTCTCGATTTTCATTGCAAGTCTCAGTGACAGTGTGGATCTGTGTAGAAAACGTCATATTGCGGAAAAACTAAAATGGACGCAGTATGGAGACCCACATCAATTGAAAGGTTTCGAAATGTACTTTCAGAATATATACACCTTATGCCGAAAAACAAACTTTCGCCTAACGGATTTTCTCGATTTTCCTTGCAAGTCCCAGTGACAGTGGGGACTCTGTGTAGAAAACGTCATATTGCGCAAAAACTAAAATGGACGCAGTATGGAGACCCACATCAATTGAAATGTCTCGAAATGTACTTTCAGAATATATACACCTTGTGCCGAAAAACAAACTTTCGCTTAACGGATTTTCTCGATTTTCCTTGCAAGTCCCAGTGACAGTGGGGACTCTGTGTAGAAAACGTCATATTGCGCAAAAACTAAAATGAACGCAGTATGGAGACCCACATCAATTGAAAGGTCTCGAAATTTACTTTCAGAATATATACACCTTATGCCGAAAAACAAACTTTCGCTTAACGGATTTTCTCGATTTTCATTGCAAGTCTCAGTGACAGTGGGGACTCTGTGTAGAAAACGTCATATTGCGCAAAAACTAAAATGGACGCAGTATGGAGACCCACATCATTTGAAAGGTCTCGAAATGTACTTTCAGAATATATACACCTTGTGCCGAAAACCAAACTTTCTCGATTTTCATTGCCTAACGGATTTTCTCGATTTTCATTGCAAGTCCCAGTGACAGTGGAGACTCTGTGTAGAAAACGTCATATTGTGCAAAAACTAAAATGGACGCAGTATGGAGACCCACATCAGATGAAAGGCCTCGAAATGTACTTTCAGAATATATACACCTTATGCCGAAAAGCAAACTTTCGCCTAACGGATTTTCTCGATTTTCATTGCAAGGCTCAGTGACAGTGGGGACTCTGTGTACAAAAACGTCATATTGCGCAAAAACTAAAATGGACGCAGTATGGAGACCCACATCAAGTGAAAGGTCTCGAAACGTACTTTCAGAATATATACACCTTATGCCGATAAACAAACTTTCGACTAACGGATTTTCTCGATTTTCATTGCAAGTCTCAGTGACAGTGTGGATCTGTGTAGAAAACGTCATATTGCGCAAAAACTAAAATGGACGCAGTATGGAGACCCACATCAATTGAAAGGTTTCGAAATGTACTTTCAGAATATATACACCTTATGCCAAAAAACAAGCTTCCGCCTAACGGATTTTCTCGATTTTCATTGCAAGTCCCAGTGACAGTGGGGACTCTGTGTACAAAAACGTCATATTGCGCTAAAACTAAAATGGACGCAGTATGGAGACCCACATCAATTGAAAGGTCTCGAAATGTACTTTCAGAATATATACACCTTATGCCAAAAAACAAACTTTCGGCTATCGGATTTTCTCGATTTTCATTGCAAGTCCCAGTGACAGTGGGGACTCTATTTAGAAAACGTCATATTGCG
>NW_026876991.1:0-20452 GCF_032173495.1 Musca vetustissima | reverse complement strand
TCTAAATTTGGCACCGTGTACTCAATTGAGTTTGGAATGACGTGTTAAGTTTCGAGAAAATCGGTTCAGATTTAGATATAGCTCCCATATATAGTTTTGTCCGATTTTATGTAAATGGTGCACCAAATATGCGAAATATTGCATAGTGTACTGTATTGAGGCTAGAATGATGTGTGTCACGATTCGAGAAAATCGGTTCAGGTTTAGATATAGCTCCCATATATATTTTCGATTTGAACGAAATTTGGCATAGGGCACAAAATAAGCTCCTATATATATTTTCGTCCGATTTAATGTAAATTGTGGCATGAAAGACCTATAGTTTGGCCGACCGGCACAGAATTTGTACAATGTACTGGAGTTACTATAATTGAATGTTTTGTACGTCTAAGTACTTTTCGTGCCTTTGAGTATGGAAATTTGTCCTATCATAGATCGTGTGTTAAATGTTCGAGAAAATCGGGTTAGATTTAATTTAAGTTCGTTCAATTTCATGTCAATGTTCCTTCGAAAAGGGGACGTCTGCTTCTACTGTATTCTAGTGAGGCAACATGTTGTCTTAATGAAAAAAACGTTGAGTTGGGTGACGAAAATATATATGATGGGTATATATAAATCTGAAGCGAATTGGGCAAAACTTAATATACATCTTCGAGACTCAGTTATAAACGCTGTGCAACTGTACCGATGTGAACGAAATTGAATACACCTCTTAGACTCAATTCTGTACGCTGTGCAAAATTTCGTCTCAATCGGACAACAATTGGGCATTTGGTGAACATTTAAAACTATTCCGTACGGTAGACGAACGTTGGGTCTTTGTTGCATCTTTTACAAAAAATCAAATGAAGTCATGTATGATCTGATTCGAAACGTAATACACGTCATTATAGGCTCAATTCGGTTCGATGTACAAATTTTCCTCTAAATCAAACAAACGTTTCGTATTTTGGGCACAATTTATATGAAATTGGTCGATGGTACCAATGGGGCGTTATATACAAACCTGAAACGATTTGAAATTTAATACGTAGACCCTAGACCCAATTCGGGTCTATCGGACAAACATTGGGTGTTTGGTTCACCATTTAGATGTTATGGTTCAAAAATAAATATGGGACTTATATCTAAATCTAAACCGATTTTAAGGAACTGATCCGATTGCACGTCATTTTAAATTCAATTCAATATGCTATGCAGAATCTTTTGTAAATCGGAAAAAGACAGAGTCTTTCGTAAACCATTCACATAAAAACGGACCAAAATATATGATAGCTATACCTGAATCTAAACAGATTTTAATGAAACTTGACACACATCAAGGTTTTCGAAATTTCGTCTCAATCTTACAATCCTTAAATATTAAAGTCTTTTCTCAATTAACTTACCAATACAATTCCTAGGTCCAGCACTAAATGCAACAAAACTGAACGGATGCAATTCTTTTTCATTTTTAAAATATCTTGAAGGATCGAATTTTTCCGGATTGGGATAATAGGTTTCATCACGATGTACCATGTAGGCTAAAATACTGACACTAGCACCCTTGGGTACCGTCAGCTGACCAACTTGTAAATCTTCGTTGACAGCACGTGAATAGAATGGTACCGATGGGTATAAACGCAATGTTTCCTTAATGATGGCCTCCATGTAGGGCATGGATTCTTTTTCACGACCCTCCATAGCCATTGCCTCTTCATAGGCTTGCTTTTGCACTTCCGCATGTTGTGATAACAAATAAATAGCAAAACCAATTGCAGAACTGGTCGTGTCATGTCCCTCAAACATGAATGTATCAACTTCTTCACGAATTTCACGATCCGATAGTGGGACACCTTCCATTTGTGAAATCAGCAGCATATCCAAAAAGGCGAAACGTTTCTTTTGACCAAAACTATCACAAGACTTCTCGGCTTCCTGCATAGTTGTGATTTTGGAATCTTGTAACATTTTACGCCTTAGTTTAATTACACGATTGGTTTCGTCATGTAGAATTTTCAAGCAGGCATCACGCTTGCGGCCATCCTCCGTGAATTTAAAGAAGACATTATTCCTTTGCCAAAAGTTAAAGGAACGTTTGTGTAAAATGTGACAAATTCTAAAACAAATAAATAAATTATTTCAAAGAGTTTCAAATTTACTTCTCACACTCACTGTTGCACCGCCTTAACATAATCCGATTCGGATTGCATTTGTGCATTCTTCTTAATACCCATGGCCGTTTCACAAATAACATCCAAAGCGAACAGCGTAATATAGGGATAAATATCGAATTCTTCGCCATTCGCCTTCTCCTCTAGGCGACGCATTAGGATACGACAATTTTCCTCCATTGGTTCTTTAAATTCACTTAGAATACGAAAATGAAATGCTGGTGTCAGGAATTTTCTTCTTGAATGCCATGATTCTCCACCATTTGTTAACAGACCCTTGCCCAGCCAAGGCTCGACACTACTGTAATTCCTAGATTTATGCAAAAGATTATTGTTCCCCAACAACTGTTTGACATCCTCTGGGTCGGTAAAGAAAACCATCAAATCTTTGCCCAACCAAATGCGGAAGGTTGCGCCGTGTTTTTCACGTAACTCCTTAAACCATGAAAGGATTTCTGGAAGAAATTTAAAAAAAAACAACAAATTATTGCAATTACAACTACTGACTGGGCCAACTACATGCTACAGTGCATATATCTACCGTACATGTATATTGGATAGGGATGTTTTTATTTCAAGCTACAGTAATATTTACCGACTTAAACCAAACTTATGTGCACCATATGTAGTTTTTAGTGTGTTTAAACAAAATTTAACACACGTCCTTCTAGACTCAATTCAGTACTTTGCATTCCGCCTCAATCAGGCAAACTTTGGGAACGTGGTGTACCATTTGCATGAAATCTCGATGTCAAAAAAAATTAATATGTTTTTTTTTTTAATTAATTCGAATCTGTACTAATTCAAGAATGGCCCTACAAAATCTCAAGAAAAATCGGTTCCAAATTTTGACACGTTTCTCTGGGAGTGTATAGCTATCGTATGAACCAGGATCCTCCGCCATGAATGTTGGGGCTATGACAAAAGGTTGATCGATATATTCCATCTTCAATGTCAAACTTCCCAAGAATAGTAGCAAAATTCCAAAGCTATGTCATGGCCAAATACACCATCATGGTGGCATGCACTCATTGGTTTAAAAACTGGGCTTGCAACTTCAACGTACCGAAAATTAGCCAGGACCCATTTGGTAGTTGGCTATACAAATACATTGAAGATTTTCTAGGAAACATGTACATATATCGAAAGTGTTCTGCAACAAAATTAAAACCACCTCGGTTGGAAAATTCTTTAAAAATGTCAAAAATGAATCGAAAACGTTTATATGGGGACAATGACAAAATATGGAATTATACAAAATATTTTCTGCAAAAAAAAAATGTACACTCCAAGAACCCGAAATGCTAAATTACAGCTACTTTTGTGAGAAAATTTCGAAGCTTAGATAAAAAAATGACTTACACCTTCCAAAAACTCTGTAACACCTATAATATTGTATCCAAATCGGTGTAAAATCGTATGACATCGATCCACTCCTTCTAGTATTTCCCCCGCAAAATTGTGAAAAGTTTTAAATTTCATATGGAGCGAACGGAATATACATATTACATCCAAAATTTGGACATCATAAAAGCCTAGATCAAGTCCGAAGATGAGTCTAGTCGACCCTCTCCTTCAATATTTTTTAAAACATTTAAATTTCATTTGAGGCGAATGGAGTATCCGATTTTATCCATTAATTGCACATCATAATATTTTCCTAAACCTACATTAAGTCCGCAAATGGGTATACTTCTGGTACTGCGCCACAGATAAGAATATATAAGTTATACTAAGAGAATAGTAAATCCTATCTTAATATATAAAAAAAAACTTAGTAATATGTGAGTGACTGGCAGATCATCGCCCAAACGAAACGACTGAAGATAGAAGCTTGAAATTTTGTCGAACTAGAAGGGTACGAAATGTACTTAAAGGTACAAAATATGACACCCTTTGTATTACTCAAACGGGAAGAACTAGAATTCTAAAATTTGGAAAGTTAGAAAGATGTGCAAAAGGGTTTTTCAAAATTCGACCCACTAAAAGTACTAAACTTTAATACATCTAGTTCTTCAACATATATAGCTAGAATCTTGAAATTTTATATAGAATACAGGTTGGGAAGTGGTATTGTTAAATATTGTGAATTATCCAATCGGCAACACATAATGGTATTTAGAGATCCCTAAAGTGATCAGTTAAAATAAGAAATGGATACAATTCATGGTTACTTTTAATAGACACATAAGTAGTCATTAGAATAAACCAGACTTAGAATTATCTAGAATGAGAATGATCGAGAATATGTACCAATTAGATAAAAGAGGTTGCAACATAGAACGATTGTCTCAGTTGTTGTGTATAAGTCTCAGTTATAAGTTAAAGTCTCAGTTGTGAAGTAAAAGCTCTATTGTTAAAGTGTCGTCATAAGTGTGAAAGTAACGAGTGCTGTAAAAGTTTGGAGTTTGTGTAAATAATGTTTGAAAACCCCTCGAATATAAAACTGTGTTTTTTATTTGCTGTGGACATCACTGGATATTTGAAAAACGAATTTTCAACAGGTATGGTATGTATGGAAATGGTTTTAGAAATTTGTACTTATGTAAAGTACTAAATGATACTAAATTTGGTACATTTTGCATTTAATTGATCGTATAGAGACTGAATCCCAAAAATGAAAATTATGATTGGAGTACAGGATTGAGTTAGCTTTAACAAAATCTTTTCTTAATTGTTCGAAAAGTACTATATGGTACTAAATTCGGTACAACTTGGATTTAGGTGATCAGTCTTGAAATAGGAAATTGAGGTAATTTAGGAAATTCATAATTATGGACACGAAAAGTACTAAATGGTACTACATTTCGAACAATTTTGGATTTTGGGTGAACGGATGGAACTGAAATTTGGAATTAAGATTATTGATGAGCTTTGGAAAATCGTATTTATGTGTACGAATAGTACTAAATGCACTAAATTTGGGTAAATGAGAGAGCTGGAATGTGGGTAACAGACCGAGAGTTTTTGGTAGTAACTGGTACACCATTTAGTTAAACTTGAAGTACGTATGGAGGTAGTCTTCAAAATGTGTGCTAATGTGTTCCACGCTGGCACTAGAATGTAGTCCCGTTGGCCTTCGCGAAATCTAATATACAGTAAAATCTGCAAACAATTGCAGATCCCAGTCCGGATGGCCACATTATCCGGATTATCGAGTGGTTTAAATTTATATCATTTAGTCATAATTCATTCATTGAAAAATTTAACAATTTAAATTTAATAGGTACCATTTTTTGTAAAAATATTTGTAAAAATTGTATTAAAAATTTATTTTTACAATCCGGCTTTTAGAGCCAAATAATAGAATAATAGAATACGCAATAAGTTGTGGATTGCAGTCCAGATTATCCGAGGTCCGGATTATCGAGATTTTACCTTAACTGTCGGCAGAACCGACTGACAATTTTTTACTTAACTGTATCGAAGTATGCCCACATCCAAAAACTCGGAACGTCTCTTGGTTAAAATATGTGGTTATATCCCTCAAAATACCGAAAATGATTTGTCCCGTTATATAAGAGCTAAACATATGTGTACCAATATATCCCGTTTGTAATGACAACATCCCAGGAGTAGTAGCAATGCATCTTTCAACAGACGGACATGTCTAAATTGAAATTCGGTTGAAAAACCCACTCAAGTACTCCAAATTTTGTGGACAGATTTGTGGACACAATAAGAACTTAAAGTACTAAATTACAGCCAATTCGGTTGAAAAATACGAACAAAACCCCAAAATACTGAAAATTTATATGGCCGACTATCTCAATTCGTTTAGATGCTAGAATGATTACAAAAAACAGATGGGTATGGTTAAATCGTCATAGAATTTTATGCTGATCAAGAATATAGTATACGTTCCCATGGGTCGGAAATGATTATTTCGATGAGTTACAAACGGAAAAGCAAACTTAAAATACCCTCCATACTTTGGTGGAGGGTATAAAAATGTCATAATTGTAGATTTTTTTACTAAATCGATTTGTTTTTACTTATTGGACATGTCGGTATCAAAATCTCAATGTCTAGAAAAAAATGACTTATACCCTTTTAATGTTAAGCCAGCGATATATTTTATAAGTCTCCGACAAATATTCCGAGGTGTTGCCAACGGAACGCCAGATTTAATATGCACTCTACTGTGGAGGGTGCAAAAGTATTAAAATGATAATTTTGCTCAAATAGTCCATTATAAAAATTATAACTTATAAATTATCTCAGGTCGTGCATTTTTCGGGTTTCAGCCATATTTTTATTTGGTCTAATGAACACAAAGACCCGTTTTCAAATAATTAAACAAAGAGCAACAAATAATTAATTTTTTTTTATTGTGGAATACTCGAAGTTTTGTTTGTTTGCATGCACCTGATAAGTACTGTGTACCTGAAAGGGTATAATATAATTTATTTTGGGTAATTATACTCCGTCATTCAATTTTCTATATTTCATAATTTTCGATTTTTATTACAAAAATATCTGCTCTATAACTAAACACTAATGTCTAATGAAATGTCATTCATACGTCATCAACGACCAAAGTCTGGCAATCACTACTTATCAGCCCAAACATAATCATTAAGTTCGTGTGTAAGACATTCATCGTGCCGGTCAGTTAAACGATGATGATGATAAGATCGGTACTATTTGATATCAAAGTCCATTTTGATATCATAGTGGCACATGTAGGTCGTGTATGTTGGTCGTGTATGTTGTTGTTGTACATTAAACACACAACAGAACTAGTTCTAATTTAATTTATTCAATATCTGATTGCACTTAACATTTTTTTTCATTTTCATTCTAAAACTTACGTCCTTTTTTAACATTATCAATGAATTCACTGATTGTGGGACCCGGTACCGATTGAGACCATTGTCGTAGTTTGAGAAATTCCATAATTTTTGGCAAGCTACGCATAAACAGAGCCCATAAGGCGAAGGCTATTGAAGCCCATGTATTCATTTTGATTTGTTTGTGTTTGTTGTTCTTGGTGTTGTAGTTAAAAATAAGCACAACTCGTTTATTTGTTTGTTAGTTAAGACACGCTTCTACTTGTAGAATAATCCAACCGGGCCCCCAATGGATCGACGTGTGCACGCGCAACCAGTTAGATAGCAACTAAATGAAGTCGAATGAAAACAAACAATCTAAAACAGAATGAGTCTATGTTTTTTAGTAGCAGTTCCCACTTCGCTGGCAGATATGATGTTTACTAAAGAGAAACGATCGGAACTAATCGCTCTCTTATGTTGTTCAATTAAGAGTTGGAATTTTATTGTAGAATTTATTGATTGTAATTATTGTTATCTGTGGCCAGTTTTAGTTTTAAACTTAACCTAGTTTATGGCGTTCATTCATGATTGTTGTAAATATATTAGGGTGTTCGGGTTTGATTAGGGTTTATTTTTTTTACTGAAAATTATTGTTAAATAACAAAAATTAATGGGCAATGTGTACCATTGTAAAAAATGTCCACATTACACGCCAAATATTTATTTCGCCGTTTTCAGCTAAATATGATGCAATATCAATTTTATAGACAAGTTTGTCCTGGAATATATGTGGACAACAACAATGTCTGAAATAATTTGTTTTTATTTTCTTAACGCCGAAAATATAAAGAAGAAAGTGGTACTGCACATTACCCGAAGTTCCTCTAATGACACGAAAAAAAACAAGTAAAAAAGTGTCAGTCGGTGTTGCCGACAGATATATACCCTCAGCCTATGGTTTGTGGAACACAGATTTTATTATTGGTGGTATAAAAGGTATATGTTTTTATCAAATAATTGGTTCTCTTTGGGAGGATCGGAGGTCTTATAGACCCAATTTTAGGATTTAATGTAGGATTGGAAAAATATTACGATTTACAATACTTCGATCAAATCGGACATTCCATTATCTTTATAATAGATTAACAAATTTTCCAAAATGTAGACACATATGAAAGGAAAATTATTACCATGCGTAAAATATGCTTAAAATTAGATATACCGTTAGGTCCTTATGAGTTTTACAAGTTTTAAAATGTTGACCCTTTGTGACGGATGTACTAGAGGGAGTGGACTGATAAGTCCCACGTTCCAACATTATACAGGCATAATTAACATATTACGTTGTGCAAAATTTAGTTTTGACAATTATGTGTGGGTGGTATCAGAGGGATTGGACCCAGTGATTGTTCCCATCTTCGATATAGCTAGTTAAAAATATTACGATATGCAAAGTTTAGGTGAACTCGAATATTTTGTTCGCTTTACATGGGATTTACAAGTTTTCAAAATTATGACGCTTTGTGAGGGATGTAATAGAAGGAGTGAACCGATAAGTCTCATCTCCCAACCATAACAAGTATAATTAAAATATTAAATTCAGTATCCTTTGGTTTGAATCGGAAGCTCTTTTTGCATGATATTATAAAATACCTTTTCAGCTCAATTTTGACCATTTTATGGGGAAGGTACCAGATGGAGTGGACCGGATTCCCCCTCTTGGAACTTAATAAGAGTTTGAGATTTGGGCCATATCGGTATTTCTATTAGTTAAATATTGGAAATATAAATATTGAAAAGTTTGAACCTTTGTGAGTAAGGTATGAAAAGGAGTAAACCAATAGGTCCCATCTTTGGATTTTATCTAGGCTTGGCAAATATAATAGTTTATGAAAAGATTGGTTCAAATCCGATAGTCCGTTTGCATGATATAAAAGTAATTTTAGTACAATTTTGGCCATTTTTTGAGGGAAGTGCCAGCAGGCATGAGAAGATTTTCCGCACATTTGAACTTAAACTAAGTTTGGAAGAAATATCACCATGTACAAATATTGGAAGAAATCGGTTACTCCCATGGGGAGTTGTAGTGCGCACCAGCCAGACGGACGGACATTTGTAAATCGACTCCAAATTGTCTGAAACGGATATAGTCCAAAGGAACATGGGGTCTAAATCCAATATTCGAGAGGGGCACATTTTTGCCATATCAAATTATATATAGGGGAGTGGGGGGCACCTTTTGAACGGGGGCACGTTTGAACAGCGCTCATAAAATCTTGGTTTAAAATTTTTCCGACCCGCTACTAGGACTACGAAATTAACTGTATTTTTCACCATATTAATTTTTTATGATATTTTATGTTTTAATACATTTTGATCTGATTTTTTTAATTTTCGAAAATTTTTTTATATATTTTTTAACTTAAACACTGTAAAAAACCAAGCCGTTCAAAAATGTCAAGCCTTGTTCAAAGGTGCCCCCCTGGGGGACAGTTTTGAACACTTTGACTTTCTCCCTTAAAACACCAATAAATATTTATATCAAACTTAAAGTATGTCATATGTATATTCATTGTAAAAGTTACATATGTACCTATTAGTTAAAATTTATAAGAAACCAAAAATTATAAAATAAAAAAATTTATAAGGCTTGAAAGAAAAAAATGTTCAAAGGTGCCCCCCTCTCCCCTACCCTCTTTAGTCATAAGGTTGAGGGTATAACAAGTAATGACGTCTTTAACATCTGCCGGACGGAACTATTTCACCCTCCGCCAACAGTTTGTTCTGTTGGGAAGAAATTAAAAAAAAAACCGACAGTTAATCGATATTTATTGCAAACCCATGTTTAATGCAAAACTACAGATACTTTGATTGGAAAATTCGGATATCACCTTAAAAAGCATGAACCTGTAGTGACAATTTCATGCAAGTTCCAATATAAAATTACATCCTCTTCAACCGGCTGGTATGATTTTCAGTTCGGCATCCTCGTACATCGTTCGAATTATTTTGTGAGACACAAATTTTTGCTAATTGCTTTCCATATGGCAGTTCTTCAGAATGTGTCGAAAGCTTTCTTAAAATCTACAACGGTAGATACGGGAAGTGCATATATTGTTCTATTATAGCTCGTATGTTATTGGCACGGTAGGTGGAATTCAAATTACCTAAAATGAAAATTTGGAATTGAAACGGGACCGGTTGGTAAACAATATCTTCAGAAAAAAAGTGTTCGTATAAAAACTTGCTTGACATATTATACATCTCTGGTATTTATATCAAAATAATTTGGAAAACACATATGCGAATTTTATAATAGCAATACAATGTCTGAAATAAACAAACAATAAAATGCCAAAATTCCCACAATCGGGTAAGTGGAGAGACGGATTGTCTATGTCAAAACAAAACAGAGCCAAACAGTGATTGGTAGTGTTTTCCTTTTTTGGGAAGAATAAATTCGAAAGAATAGCAAAATGGAGAATAACAAATGAGCACAAATAGTGGTAAAGTAAGACGAGGAAAGAAAATAGTTTTGATATTAATAAATATTTTGCATATTTTTTTCAAAAAAAAAAAAAAAAAAAAAAAAATAGTGATATTCTCACAATTATAAGATTTTACTCGTATTGTGAGGACAATATGAAAAAATAAAGTATAAATGAAATTAAATAAAAATATCCATATTCTAACAATAACATTATCGCACTTTTAAATTTCGCGCCGATCCTTACGAAATGTTTTTAATGTTCAGAATGAAGTTGTAAAATTGCAACTATAGTTTTAATTGATGATTCGGATAAAATTTTTGTCCTAATTCCTTATATACAGTTTTCTGTCCGAGCACCATGGAATTTTACACGGAAAACGATTACCAATTACCATTTTACAGCATAGACGTTTTCTCCAAGAAGACAGGGTCTGGAGAAGTTGCCGGCATATGAAAGAAGATCTTGTCCACTTTATTCACAGGGTTCTATGTTACAATGAATAGAGATTTAGATTCACTGAAAATTGAGGCTTATTGGTGGTTTTGTATACAATAGTCCGACTATACTGAGTTTGTCTTCAAATCCTAAATATTTCTGTAAGAAAAATAAATAAAACAAATTTTCTGTTGCTTTTTTGCGCATTTACCAATTGCCAGAACTTTTGTTTATTGTATTTTTTCTTGGTATTTTTTGTATTACATGAAATATTTTCATATATATTAATAGTTGTTTTTATATTTTTTTATAATAATGTTTAATGATACTATGATTTTCTTGTGTTTTTTTTAATACAAACATTCCCTACCTAGATTGCCTTCAATTACCATTTAATAAATGTATAGTTATTTATTTATTTTATTTTTAGTAGTCGTTTTGTTTTATTTTATTTTGTGTCCACAAATTTCTGATTATGTTAATATTTGAATTTTATTTATATTTTTTTCTTAAACATTCTCTCATTGTATAATTATTGCAATTATTTTTTATTGTTACTTTTAAATAGGAGTTCCTTTTTTTATTCATTTTTATTATTACATCAAAAAACATTTATACAACATTCACACATCGATTTACATACATATTTTTGTAGTTAGTTATTATTTTTAAGTTTTATTTATTTAGTTATTATTATTTAATTATTGTTAAAGCTTTTCAAGGACAAATTTTAGTGTTTGTATTTGTATTGTGTGTAGTCAATAAGTAGTCATAATTATTATTATTCAGTTAAGGGGAAACTCTGTTCTGTTTTCTCTGTGAAATTTTCATTTATTAAGTTGAAATGGAACTATGGTTATTTTTTACTAAAAATTGAAAATAAATTATATCTTTAAATATTTAACAAAATGTACAATATATTTTAGCTATCTAGAGAGTAAATATGTAGTTGCAGAAAATAAACGATAACAAGTTGAAAACTTTTTGTGTGATCTGGAGATGTCAAAACAATAAACAAAATCAATTTTTGTTCTCAATAAATATAGCTGCATCATAGTCAAATATTTTTACTTTATTTTTTGGTATGTATAACAATAATAATTAATAGTAGTTAATAACAAATGTTCAGTTTAATTATGTATATTCCACTGTATAAGCTTGTTTTGTTCATAGATTTAAAGCATTTCATGTTAGATATGAATATTTTGGTTTGTTTTTCGATTTCGATGGGGGAGAAAATGTTTTGACTCGATTGTATGGAAGTAAAACTTTATCTTTTGACGAAGGACCAGTTGAAAATTGTGGATAGTAGAAATTCTATGCGTTTTCTAGAGACAGTAGATTTCTGATATATCTTCTGAAGAATGAAGACACTTTTCTTGAATGGAAAACCTTACATAAATTGATTGACACTCTGTATGTACTCTGGAAACAGAAGACTTTTTTTAATATCTGTAGATTTCCAATTATAGACGTAAAGCATTCTGTCTGGTTCTATTATAATTGAAGATATTCTATAGGATTTCTTTGGACTGAGGGCCTTCTTTGTGGTATGAAATGGACAGATCACCTTGTTTATTACCCAAATAAGAACGATTTTTGGTAGTTAATATTATTAACTATAAGTATCATCTTCAATCTGTAGATTTTCTTTGGACATAATACATACAGTTCTCTTATAATTAGAGATATTATATACGATTTCTTTAGACTGACGACCTTCCTTCTTATAACCCATGGACCGATAACATTCTCTAGTTCTTAAATATAAAAGATTTTCGATAGTTAATATAAGTATTGGAGGTCTTCTATTGATAATTTATATACTGAAAATAGGTGGATTGTCCTTTATAACAGAAACCCTAGTTCCGAAAACCGAAAGTTTTCTATAGATGGAATTCCTTATATAGGTCCTCTACCAAGTGATGGTCTTACATATAATAGACAATGAATAATTATATCTACTGTGGCATAACTATTCATTGCCTATTATATAAGCACAAGAACTTGTTGAAGTCTACTACATACTAAAAATCTTCTACAGGTCTTCCCAAGACGGTCTGTAGATTTTTTTGTAATTTGAAAATCTTCTACGTTTTTCAACATACTGTCTGTATATCTTTTGCAAGTCTTCTATATACACAGAAAGAAGTTCTTAAATATGTATGTTCTTAAACTGGGGACGTTCCAGACGTCGTTCGGAACTAAAGACCTTTAACCGACACATTTAACCCTTAAATGTAACAAAGTAGGTCTATATTGGTGTACTAAAAAGTAAGAAGGTTGGTAAGTTCTACCGTACAAACCTTTTTTAAACCTCCACCATCATTACATAGAATCGGTGAATTCCATTATCAATACCAGACAAAGGTCTATTTTGAACATTGTCGATCTCTATCGTAATTCCAATAGATAGACGGCATAGACTTTTACTCTAAACAAAAATATATATGTTTTGTGGGATCTAGGGTTCCGATAGTTCATTATTTAGGGGTTGATTCATTGTTGGATGAAAAGGTTAAAAGCGAAAACTATGATAATCAGAAATAGGAACGAGATCAGATAAAGGAACTAGATACACTAAAGAAACCAAAGAGCTGCGACTAGTTCCGATCGTTCCTTTTTGGGAATAGTTCCAATAAAATAATTCGTTTTGAAATTGTGGAAATTTGAAGACTATCTGATCGCCAACCGGGCTGTCATAATATAGTAATGGAGTTATTTTCCCTGGATTGAGATGTTTTACCTCTTTAAAAATATATTTAATATTCATAAAAGTTTCTCTACAGTGGTCGGAATAGGGTCAGAATTTAAGACAACTTCAGAAAGACAGATATTGAAAATCAATCCTTAAGTAGTGTCTCGTAAGGTATACCTATTTGATGGAAGAGAAATCGGACAGTGATTGGAATTTCGTTAGAATTTAAGACTACCTCAGTTTTGAATGATAGATATTTAAATATCAATCTCCTAGCAGTGTTCCTAGTAATGTATTCTTATTTGCAGAGAATATAAACATTGACATTTTTAGCATCTCGGGAATAGTTTGTCATGCATAAATAACCGGGTTAGTACGTATCTAGGGATACGTAGTCGAGAACAAAAGTCAACTTTTAGACATTTCGATTTTTGCCCCAGACCAAAAAGTCGATTTGTAGAGTTTTCGATCGAAAATCGATTTTGAAAAGTCGAATTTGCGATTTTTTCAAAGATTAAAAGTGGACTTTGACTTTTAGTCTTTTCAATACAAAAAGTCGATTAATCGATTAGTTAAAAGTCGATTTACTTATCTCTAGAATAGTCCGCTGAAGGATATATGTGTGCTCTCCACCGTAGTTACTATCCTACCGAATGATGTAATAATTCCCTTAGGAAAATAGTGAACGACTGATGTTCACTTGGCTTTAAGGTAATTCATGAATGTACGCTGGTCAAGCTCAACCAAGGGTTTATTTATTTAGAAATGGGGCCAGTATTTAAGCGACCTTAGTTTTCGAGAACGAATATTGCAGCAGTTACTCTAGTAAAGGAATCAATGCTTTTTGATGAAAGAAAAGTCGGATTTGTCTTAGTTTGCAATAAGAATACATCGTGGGTCATTTGGTATCCCCTTCCAGCAAATGGATTATGCTTGAGTTATAACTGGTTCCAGTTCTGCAGACAGTTTGAATACCAATATTGACAGATTAAATTTCAGCTAGACTGACATGCTCATAACATCTGAATTAGTAGAGAAGCCATAGTAAATTTTATAATTCTCACAAAAAATGCGCGAAATGGTCTCATAGTTGAAATTGGAGAACAAGATGGAATTCTAATTGAATTAGTACTGTGGATACCAGTTTGAGTTGTATGGTATAGAGAGCTGGACAAAGTGCTAGCTGTAGAAATGAAAGAAAACCTAGTAGATTAATTAGCTTGCATTCTAGTGCTAGCACTAGTGGAGGATATGATAAGAAGCCCAACATCTAGCATTGGTACCGGTATTGGTACCAATGATATTGGTATTAGAATAACTAGACGATAGTAGAAATACTCCTGGATTTAGAACTAGTGAGGAAACTAGTCTTAGTACAAACGAAAGGCTAGACTGAACACTAGCGGAAACCAGAAGGCCGTGATCTCAATCATCTGAAATTTCGTGAACTACAAATGTATTTTTAAATTTACAAATTAAATTTTACAAATTACAATCGTTTCGAAATTAAATCTGCAAAAGGCGTATATCTGAAATTTCAAGAAATACTTCAATATACTTTCTCTTCGTATGTACCTTCTCAAAATTTGGATGTCATCTGGACAATCGATTAAACCCCCATTTCCTCCCCCTATGAATACCCTTATTATCATTTGAACTTTAGTTAGTTGTGTTTAGTTTTAAGTACTTTTTAACGTTTTGAATAGATTTTTGTTCTTGTTGTTGTTGTATAGGTTTCTTGAGTTTGAATATTTACTTTTGTTCTTGTTGTTTTTCTATTTATTTACTACTACATCTATAGCCAAGGTAGACACATGGAACGGCAAGCTTCCCGAGAATGAGGTTCATCACCAGAACGACCACCGCCTCCACCACCACCAGAAGCAGAATTACTGCCAGCTGCATGGCTCGCATCCTTGTGGCTCAAATCCTTGCCACCATCTTTCCCGCTATCTTTCCAACTGTCCTTCCCGCCACCTATACCGACAATTTTGAAAAATGAACTCCTTCGTCAGTGTTTGCGGTGACCTTGGGGCGATGTGGAGCTGCTACCGCCACCACTGCCACCACCATTTGAACCGGGCGAGGTGGATAGTGAGGAACCCAAACTTACACTGCCATATGAAGGACGTTTTTGTAGATTGTTGTAGGGGGAGGGTATTGAGGAGGGTGAGGGAGTGGTACTGGTTGTTGAGGGCGCAGCAGAGGTATTGGCTGCCGATGAGGCGGTGCCTGCTGTCATGCAAGTGGTGAACAAAGCGGCAGTGTTAATAATCGTTGGATTTGGTGTGGCCATGGATGAGGCGCGTTGCATGGTGGTGTGACGTTTGGGTATGACAAATGCCGGTGGTGGTTGGGGTGTATATTGGGGTGGTGTAGAGTTGGTGGAAATTTGTCGTACAAAGGGGCGAACACCGCCACCTCCTGACATTTGGTTTGTGGGCATGGTGGAATGTTGTACTGAACCACTGCGAGCTATGGCACCTGTCCGGGGTGGAATGGCAGGTGGGGGGCCTGGTGGTGGACCACGTGAAGTCCGTCCCGTAGAACCGGTGGAGGGTGTGGGCGATGTTGCCACCAAACTTTCTGTAGAATGTTGTGATGGTATGCGAGGTGGTAGTTGTGGCAGAGGGCCAGTTTGTGAAACACTGCTGCTTTTGCGGGCCCCCAGTGGTGGGTGGGCCTTGGGCTGCGAGGAGATTTTCTCCGATGTAGATTTTTGTAATTGTTTGTGGGAAGTTGTTGTGGTGGTTTGGTGTTGGGGTTGTTGATGGTGGTGGTGTTGTTGTTGTGGTTGATATTGGTGTGATGATGGAGGAGGGTGTTGTTGCTGCTGCTGTTGTTGTATGGCACCCCTGGCATTTGTTGATGAAATTGTTGTGGTAGCCGTGGTATGAGTCCTAGCATTGGTATGAACCAAACGTGACTGAGGCTGCACCGTGGATGTTGTAATGCTTGGCTTTTGCATTGGCTGGGTGTGACGTATGGTTATGGTCTGCTGGCGATTGCTATTCTGTTGCTGCGAAGGCAAATGTGTTGTTGTCCTGGAGCAAGATAAGGTGGTGGTTGTGGAGCCACCTGCAGTCGTAGATGTGGCTGTATGATGCTGTTGTTGTTGCTGCTGCTGTTGATGTTGTTGCTTCTGCTGGGCATGTATATCCTGTATTTGTGGTGTAATAACAACAGGATTTTTCTTTTGATTTTGATCTTGTCCCGCAGCCACATAGGAGAAGACACATAGAACCGAATAACATATTTGATCGGCCTGTTCGCATTGGATTCAATTCCAAGGTGAGGGAAGAAATTTGTGTTAATACATTTCTTATTCTTAATTATAAAACGAATCTAACATTTAGCTAGGAGATGAAGATGAGTTCAAGAAAATAATATCAGAGAGAAAGAAAAAATAAATTTGAATTTTCTGCCAAATGAAACGCATGCAGTGTTTTTTGGGTTTTAGTAAAATTTTTTAATCTTGTGTCTAGATTATAGGTTTTATTTTTATAAAAAGCAAAGTTATATATTTTTTAGCAAATTTACTACTTTGTTAATTTTTATTGGAAAGTGTTAGCAATTTTTTGGAAGAAAAAAGTGTTTTCTAGTGTTAGAAAAATTAAACAATTTTATATAAACCCCCCTTCCTTCTGGTTGGGGATTTTTCATTCTTTGCAAGGGCTTCTATATATCCTGGTTATCATCACAGTTGTCTTTGTTGGCATCCTCTTCTTCTTCATCGCTTTCATCACTCGATGAGACGGTGTATGAACTTCCTGCTCTTTGTTTCAAATATTTTTTACCGGTCAAATTATCATTCGAATCCTTGTAACGACGATGTTCGACAATATCCGGGTGTTGCATCAAACGCTTGGCAAATTTTATACTAAACATGCGATGTAGGCAAAATGCAGCCTCCGCTGCCTGTCAGGCCCAAGTTTTTGGATATATGTTGCAATTTTGTTGGTTAGTTTTGAGGTAGTGTTTGTTGTTGTGATTAGAGAGTTAGTAATGTTGTTTTTGAGTGGTGTTGTTGTGTTAATTTTTTTGTTAGATTGGTGTGTGTGGAGGTTCACATGAATTTTTGTTTGTTTGTTTTTTTGGACAAATACATAAATGTATGTATTTTACATATATATGCATATGTTTGGTTATATACATACACACACACAAATTGACATATACATAAAAAGAAACAAAAATTATATTAAATAATTTAAAGAACGAAAACAAATTGAGAGGATTATTTTTTATTGGTATATATATACAGACATAACAGAAGTCGGTTGCAGACATGATTTTTAATAATCAATAAAATATTAATTTATATACTTAAGTACTACAGAATATGTAGTTAAAAATTGAGATTATTGATAGACTATTGATCACAATTCACGATTTTAGTAGAGAAAGAGAGTACCAAATATCGTAACATTTTTTTTCAAAATTGTTTAAAAAAATATCCACGCACAGATAGTCCTTCAAAAAAAAAAGTTTTATATAAAAAAAAAATAAATAATCGACCGTTACGGAACTGTTACTTTCTGCGGATGTTTATTCTGAGCCTAATATTTCGTGATATTTGCACCTTCTTGCTCGATTAGGGGTCAACAGGCATATTTTACTAATATTACTAATAATCAGTACAGCTCTTCTAATTACTTGTCCAGATTCTCTTCACCGTGGGTTGTGTTGTGATGTTCGGCTTATAATTGTGGCCTATAGATCAAACCTAAAAAACAAACAAAATTAAGTTTTCGATCCACTTCATCCCAAAATTTTAATGTGAACAAAAATTATAAGCGTTGTCCTTGACCTTAACTGGATCCTAATGGAAAATTTCAAAGCGATCAGCGCTATATTTTCACCCTAAAAAACAAACAAAATAAAGGTTTCGATCCACTTCATCCCAAAATGTTAATGTGATCAAAAATTATAAGCGTTGTCCTTGACCTTAACTGGATCCTCATGGAAAATGTCTAAGCGATCAGCGCTATGGGTTACTAAATAATATCTGAATACGTAAGGACCTGTAAATATGTAAGTGTAACTCCCACATCCGAATACATACGACAATATAATTTGTATCAATTTAAAGGTCAACCACTCCTCTTCGATATACTATCAACTTCTTGGGTCTATACCCTTCAGCGCTAGTTATATACGCCATAGAATACAAATTTTGTAATATTTCACAAAAGTCAGGGTCCATTTGACCCACTTATTGTTGACCAATCTTTATTAAGACATGCCCATTCTTTCGCTTGTTCTCCGTGTAGAATTTCGCGATGTTCGGGCCATACTTGCGGCCACTGGAGCGACCAGAAAAATAGACAAAAATTAAGTATTTGGTCTATTTCACCCCTAAATATTAACCGATTTTTACCATATCGGGTATTTACAAATAGGGTACTTCATTGGTCAGAACCCATCCTAAATGCACAATTTCGTGAAGATTGGTCCATAACTGTGGCCTGTATCGTGTTTACAAATTATAATGGACAGACGGACGGACCGACACACATGTCCAGATCGACTCAGCTAGCCGAGATATGACGATCGGTATACTTAAAGGTGGGTCTAGGACCAATATTTCGCGGCGTTACAAACTCTTGAGGCTGCACAAAGCTATAATACCCTGACAACATGGTTGAGTAGGGTATAAATACGCACAGATAGTCTTTAAAACCCCAGCAAGGAAAGTAGTAAAGTCGGACTGGACAGGCTACATGATACCCTTCACCATTTTGGCTATATTCTACATATATATCCTAACAATTCCATGTCATTGTTCCCTCGAAGGTACATTGTACAAAATTGTGTGGGAATCGGACAAACTTTAGATTTTTAGTGCACAATTTACATTAAATCGGAAAATATGTATTAGAGCTTCTAACTTTGAACCTATTTTTACGAAACTTAACACACATCATTCTACCCTGTACGCTGTGATCAATTTCGTGTCAATCGAAAGATATATAGGACTTTGGTACACCATTTACATTAAATCGGACGAATATATGGGAGCTATATCTAAATCAGAACCGACTTTTTCCTAATTGTAATAGGGTCAAATAAATTTGCCAAATTTCACTTATGGCTGCGATAGTTTCTAAATAAAATTTTATAAAAAAATCTGTGCTTAAGGCACTGACCGTTGATGCCATGGATTTTGACACTGATATGGCCTCATGATTCTGATTTTTTTTAATTCTAGGTGCTTATTGGACTGTGAATGCTCTTAACACGCTTATGGTTGCATTATTCCATCCATGGCTATGGAAGTCTTCAAAATTATATGTTATTGGCAAAATACAAAAAATGTCTAATCGTAAAGTTTTTAAAATTACCACTTAAAAATTTTAATTTTTCTACGATATTTATACCCTTCACCACACTGTGGTACAGGGTATTATGTCTTTGTGCATATGTTTGTAACAGGCAAAAGGAATCGAGATAGACCCATGGTTCCTTTTGAGAATATGCATAGAATCACTTTCTGAGTCGATTTATGCATGACCGTCCGTCCGTCAGTTGATGTTAAATTGTAAACAGAGTACAGGTCTCATTTATGATCCGATTTGGATAAAATTTGGCACAGCTCACTTATTTGGCCCAAGGGCGAACCCTATTGAAATTGGGAAAAATCGGTTCAGATTTAGATATAGCTCCCATATATATTTTCGTCCGATTTAAGGTAAATGATATACCAAGGTCCCTATATATCTTTCGATTTGCACGAAATTTGGTATAGCCTACCGAATTAGGTCTAGAATAATGTGTGCTAAGTTTCGTGAAAATCGGTTCTTATTTAGATATAGTTCCCATATATAGTTTCGCCCGATTTTATGTAAATGGTGCAATAAAGCCCCTGCAAACCTTTTGATTGACAAGAATTTCGGTATA
>NW_026876990.1:0-20635 GCF_032173495.1 Musca vetustissima | reverse complement strand
ACCGAATAACGTCATTTAATTCTCAATTTGATACGTTGTGCAAAATTTCGTGTTAATCGGACAAATATTAGGTGTTTGGTGCACCATTTATGTAAAATCGGACGAAAATATATATGGGAGCTATATCTAAATATGAACGGATCTTCACGAAACTTAGCACACATCATTCTAAACTCAATTCAGTACGCTATGCCAAATTTCGTGCAAATCGAAAAATATATTCTGACTTTTGTGCACCATTTACCTTAAATCGGACGAAAATATAAATGGGAGCTATATCTAAATCTGAACGGATCTTCACAAAACCTATCCCACATAATTTCGATTTTCGACATCATTCTAGACTCACTTCGTGCAAAACGAAGAATATATAGGGTCTTTGGTGCACCATTTACATCAAATCCGACAAAAATATATATAAGAGCCATATTTAAATCAGAACCGATTTTCACGAAACTTAATACACATTATTATACTCTTAATTGAGTACGCTGTTCAAAACTTCTTGCAAATCGAAAGATATATAAGGTCTTTGGAGCACCATTTACATTAAATCGTACGAAAATATATAGGAGCTATATCTACAGCTGAACCGATTTTTACGAAACTTAGCACACATCATTCTAGACTCAATTCAGTATGCTGTGCCAAATTTCGTGCTAATCGAAAGATATATAAGGACTTTGGTGCACCATTTACATTAAATCGGATGAAAATATATATGGGAGCTATATCGAAATCTGAACCGATTTTCAGGAAACTTAGCACACATTATTCTAGGCTTAATCCAGTACGTTATGCCAAATTTCGTGAAAATCGAAGCATATTTAGGGACTTTGGGGCACCATTTACCGTAAATCGGACAAAAATATATTTGAGAGCTATATCTAAATTTGAACCGATTTTCACGAAACTTGGCACACATCGTTCTAGTCTCAATTTAGTACGCTGTGCCAAATTTCGTGCAAATGGTAAGATATTTAGGGACTTTGGTGCACTATTTACTTAAATTGGGTGAATATATATATATATATATATATATGGGAGATATATCTAAATCTGAACCGATTCTCATGAAACTTTGCACACATCATTCTATACGTAGTTCAGTACTATATGTAGAAATTCCAGGGACTTTGGTGCACCATTTACCTAAAATCGGGTGAAACTATATATGGGAGCTATATCTAAATCTGAACCGATTTCCATGAAACTTAGCACACATCACTCTAGACTTAATTCCGTACGCTGTGCCAAAAATCGTGCATTCCATTTTCATAAAATCGGACGAAAATATATATATGTATATATATATATATATATACGGGAGTTAAATCTGAATCTGAACCAATTTTTCCCAATTTCAAAAGGGTTCGTCCTTGGGCCAAGTAAGTGACCTATGCCAACATTCATCCAAATCGGATCATAAATGCGACCTGTACTTTGTTTACAATTTAACATGGACAGACAGACGGACGGACGCACATGCATAAATCGACTTAGAAAGTGATTCTATGCATATTCTCAAAAGGAACCATGTGTCTATCTCGTTTCCTTTTGCCTCTTACAAACATATGCACAAAGACATAATACCCTGTACCATGATTTAGAGAAGCCCCCATAAAACCAAAGATCAATATTTTTGGGGAGTTTAAGCACGTGCGGCAAACAATTTGGGAGCTATTTACTATCATTGAGTAGAAAATGTTCCTAACAAAAAGTATCAACATTGGCCCAAGATTCTGTGTAGCCCCCATGTAATGTTAACCTCATTATTCGATATTTTGGGGGCTTCGAGCACATTATTTAAGCGAATTGCCTCTAATTAGATTTTTCAGGTTATAATGGGGTGTCATATCTACCTACTAACCAGATCGATATTGTTTTACTTTTTAGGTAATCGCTGCATCCCAATTTTCTGCTATAATCGATATAGCTTTAATTTAAAATTTTAGATTCTCATTGAGTAGAAAATTATCAATATTGACCCAAGTTTCCGTGTAGCCAACCGGAATTTCGTATTATGGGTGTTTGGTTATGATTTTTTCAACCGACTTCGCTTACTTTGATTTATCAAATTCTATTTACGATGTGGCTGTAATGTGGTATAAAAGATTCTGGAAGGCTGACGTATATCCATGATTAGATGTAACCCCACCTGAAAGTTAAGCTTCTTTTTCGGTATTAAGAAATTCGGTATTAACCGAATTTTCTCATGGGAGTGGCTATAATTTGACATAACGGATTCCTAGTGAATGCAAAATTATTTAAAAAATAATTATGGATTAATTTTGTTTAACTAGAGTGTCTGTACATTATTTTTTCGGAGCAAGCTTCTATCACATAACACCATAACATATTCCCTATGTCCCGATCGACTTAAGGAAATTAGAATGCAACTACAACATTGGTGTTAGTCTCATATCCAGACACGGAATTTGAGTTTAAGTCTCCGTCTGCCTCGGAAGGTTGGGTCGAGGTTGCTCTTCCCCTTTTGTTCTTAAACTCACAGTCACACAGCTGTCGGAGGTGTTTGTTCACCACATATCAACGACATCCGCCGGTACTGAGTTATTTAGAATATGTATACTACATTTATTATTATTTCCGTCCAATTTTCCCCCTATCAACCCAACAGGGGATGCGCCGGAAGGAAGGCTGACAAACTCCCTGGACGAAAAAATATTTCGAATTTCTTTTCCATTCAATTTTTTTCTACACAAAACACATCGCTTTGATTTCTTTCCATGTTTTTTAATTATGCACGAAAAATTGTCTCAAATTTTTAAAAATTTTCTCAGTGAATGAAAATTACGATTTTTATACCCTTCACCACACTGTGGTACAGGGTATTATGTCTTTGTGCATATGTTTGTAACAGGCAAAAGGAAACGAGATAGACACATGGTTCCTTTTGAGAATATGCATAGAATCACTTTCTAAGTCGATTTATGCATGTCCGTCCGTCCGTCCGTCCGTCTGTCCGCCTGTCCATGTTAAATTGTAAACAAAGTACAGGTCGCATTTATGATCGGAATTGGATGAAATTTGGCATAGGTCACTTATTCGGCCCAAGGACGAACCCTATTGAAATTGGGAAAAATCGGTTCAGATTTAGATATAGCTCCCATATATAGTTTCGTCCGATTTCATGTAAATGGTCCACCAAAGTCCCTATATATCCTTCGATTTGCACGAAATTTGGCATAACCTACTTAAATGAGCCTAGAATGATGTCTGCCAAGTTTCGTGAAAATCGGTCCAGATTTAGATATAGCTCCCTTTTATTATAGATTGATTTTAAGTAATTGACGTACTAAGGAACCAATAGGAACAAAACGTTCTGAAATTAGTATAACCTAACCTGTGACAAGTTTGTTTGACATCGCTCAATATTTGGATAGAGCTTCCATATATATTTTCGCCCGATTAAATACATTGGGCATCAAACTCCTCATGGTAGTCAGATTGACATAAAATTTTGCACAACTTACAAAATTGAGCATAGAATTAGTTGCGTTTTCTAGAAGTGCAGACATAGCCCAACGGATGACCTATTTATATTTGTTTGAAGTCGATTGACATACTTTATGGATAGATCTGGGTAGATTCACATTTAGATAAATAACACATTTTTTTCATCCAATTTTATGTTATAGTCCTGTTTAATATACCCATAGTGGTGAAGGGTATCATATAGTCGGCCCCGTCCGACTTTACTACTTTCCTTACTGGTTTTAACATCGAAATTTATTTCGTTTCTCTGTACTCATTAACTGTGCTCATCGTGGATCCATTATTAAGTTACCCGATTATGTATCCACCTTTCGAATTTATCATCGTTTGTACTTCCTCATAATTATTTGCTCTTACTGTTATAGTAAAAGATAAAAACTGGGTGATAAATATCACTTACTTCCATATTGTTAATAAATAACAAATTGCCATCCACTGAAAATGTCACCCACATATCCCTTGCACACATCCTTATATGTCCTTAGTATAATTACGAGTACGGAATGCCACGGAAGTATGTCATCAATTTTTAATTTCTTTTAAATTAAATGTCATTTACACAGCATGAACTAAGAAAAAGGACATGTATATTTATACCGAAACAAGAATATAAATGACATTGTCACAAGAAAATTAAAACGCAAAATGAAAAAGTCGCATAAAAATTTTGCGACATGTCACTGAAATTGATTAAAACAAATGGCTTTTTAGTAGCGCCTACTGGCCATATTAAGTAACTGTGCGTATGAAGACCACACTATCTCAACAACAACAGCAACAACATTTTAAGGAAATTTTAATGTATTTTTACACACATAATTTATTATGTTCCGTGCGGAAACCTTTGGTCATTGCAGCCAATTCGACCGGCTGCGCCATGACAATGGCACCAATATGATAAATTCAACAGCAACTCCAAGAGAGCAGCAACAACAGTACACGACACTGAGACTCATGTACCCACCTACATACATATACCCACTTACTTACATGTGTGTGTTTAAAAAACATCATTACTGGATGTTCTTCATTTTGGAGTTTTTTGTTTGTTTTTGTACATTTTTTTTTCGGATACCTTTCGGTACAAAAAAAGAAAACGTAACGTAACATGGGCCCCAGTACAGAGTATGCCATATTTCCATATTTTGCCTTCATTGCCTTTATAAAAATTCCAAGAAAACTTAATTTGCCTTCTGGGTCATTTAAAACTGGATTTCAAAGGAAACAACCCCAGCCACGAAGTTAGTTATTCGCAGCTACCATATTTAACTTTCTGTTTATAATACACAAGAGATTTTGTTGAAAAATTTAAAAATTTTGTGTTTTAGATTAGGCATGACGGTAAGTAGCGTTACATGTGACCCGCTTCATGAAGTCAAATATCAAACCGATAAGGAAAGAAGTAATGTCGGACTGGGCCGACTATATAATACCCTTCACCGCTTTGGGTATATTCTACATATGTATACTAACAGACGTTGCCTTTTCGAAGGCAACGTCTGTTAGTATATATGATCTTTATCTATATTTAACCGATTAACATCAATTCCTACATTCTGCAACCTATGCTAAATTTTGTAAATCCATTTAAAGCAAACTTGACACGGGCTATTTGGAATGCTGCACTGCTTAAAATTTTATCTCAATCAGACACCCATTAATTAGTTTGTGTATAACTAACATGAATAAGTCGAAATTATATATGGCACTTAGGCTATATCTAAATCTGAACCGATTTCAGAGATTAATTTATGATAACTTCAGTGTTTTCTGTCAATCGACCTAGCTAAGGGTCTTTAGTGCACCATTTACTTAAAATCTGACTAATATATATCTAGAAGCTATATGTAAATAAATGAACCGATTTCAAGAAAACTTGACATATGTAAGACTATATTAACTTCAGTAGATTGTACAAACTTGTGCGGCAATCGGCTGAACTTTGGATCTTTAGTGCACAATGTACATTACATAGGTCGAATATATATATAAACTATATCCAATTCAGTATGCTATTCTAAAATCCGTTCAAATCGACAGAAATATAGGGGCTTTGTTTATCCATTAACATAAAATCGGTCAAAAATATATATGGGAGCTATAGCAAAATCTGGTCCGATTTTCACGAAACTTATCACACACCATTCTTGACTTAATTCAGTAAGCTATGCACAATTTCGTCATTGGGCCATATAAATGAGCTGTACCATATTTTATCCAAACATTATTATAAATACGACCTTTACTTTGTTTTAAATTTAATATCAACAGACGGACGGACGGGTGTGCATAAATCGACACTGAAAGTGATTCTATCCATATTCTCAAAACGAACCATGGGTATATTTAGATCCCTTGTGCCTTACAAACATGTGCACAAAGACATAAAACCCTGCACCGCAGTGTGGTGAAGGGTATAAAAGTATAAAAACTATTTATACACTTCACCACACTGTGGTACAGGGTATTATGTATTTGCGCATATGTTTGTCACAGGCAAAAGGAAACAAGATAGACATATGGTTCCTTTTGAGAATATGCATAGAATCACTTTATAAGTCGATTTATGCATGTCCGTCCGTCCGTCTGTCGGTCCATGTTAAATTGTAAACAACGTACAGGTAGCATTTATGATCCGAATCGGATGAAATTTGGCATAGGTCACTCATTTGGCCCAAGGACGAACCTATTGAAATTGGGAAAAAATCGGTTCAGATTTAGATATAACTCCCATATATATTTTCGTCCGATTTAATGTAAATGGGGCACCAAAGTATCTATATATCTTTGGATTTGTACCTAATTTGGCATATCGTACTAAATTAAGTCTAGAGAGATGTGTGTAAAATTTCATGAAAATCGGTTCAGATTTAGATATAGCTCCCATATATAGTTTCGTCCGATTTTCAGTAAATGGTGCACCAATGTCCCTGTATATCATTCGATTTGCACGAAATTTGACACAGCGTACTGAATTATGTCAAGAACGATGTGTGCAAAGTTTCAAGAAAATCGGTCCAAATTTAGATATAGCTCCCATATATATTATCGTCCGATTTTATGTAAATGGTGCACCAATGTCCCTATATATCATTCGATGTGCACGAAATTTGGCATAGTGTACTGAATTAAGTCTGAAATGATGAGTGGTAAGTTTCGGTAAAATCGGTTCAAATTTAGATGTAGCACCCATATATATTTTCGTTCGATTTTATGTAAGTGGTCCAAAGTCCCTGTATATCCTTGGATTTGCATGAATAAAGTCTAAAGTGATTTGCGTTAAGTTTCGAGAAAATCATTTAAGATTTAGATATAGCTCCCATATATATTTTCGTCCGATTTTATGTAAATGGTGCATCAAAGTCCCTATATATCATCCGATTTGCAATTGTGAGGATTCATATGTACAACATACCCAAAGTGATGAAGGGTATCATATAGTCGGCCCACCCGACTTTACTACTTTCCTTACTGGTTTATATTAAAATAGTTATGCAATTTGTTCCGCGTTTTGGGTTTGGTTCTAAAACTCTGTTGTAATCAAATCACCTGGGGAGGATATCGAGATAAAAAACTAGAACCTAAGTTTCGATAATCACCTATAACCCGTATTTAGTCCTAGCCCCTGTGTGGGAGGTACCAGAAGGAGTGGACCGATATTCCCCATTTTTGAACTTGAACTAAGTTTGAAAGAAATAATAAGATGACCAAAGTTTGGATGAAATCAAATTTTCTGAAACAAATTTGGTCCAAATAAACATGGGGTCTTAAACCATTTTAATCGTGTCAAAGTTTATACACCCTCATTAGCCATAAAACTGAGGGTATAATTATCCACTAAAAATTTCTGAAATTTGTTTTTTACGTTATGGTTTACATTATCGGTTTGTAGAAATGTCGATATAGGTGACTTTTTGGTATTTTCCCTATATTTTCATTTCAAGTAGCTGTCTGTAAATAAAAATATAGGGAATAAAAATATAGGGAACATACCAAAACGTGTACCTATACCGACATTACTACAAACCTATTATGATTCTAAATTTTGGTCCTAGACCAATGTTTCTTTGGACCATTTTTTTTTCAAATAATGTTGATTTCATCCAAACTTTGCCCATCTTATTATTTCTTCCAAAATTAGTTCAAGTTCGAACATGGGGAATATCGGTCCACTTCTTCTGGTACCTCCCACGCAGGGGCTGGGCTTATATATAAGGTTAATTATCGATCCTTGCGTTCTAGTTTTTTTATCTCGATATCCTATCCAGGTGAAATGATTGCAACAGAGTCTTAGAAGAGTCTATGGCCGATTTTTCACATGTTTCTGATAAAACGTAAGCACATCATTATCTTCAAATTTTGTAAAGTTGTAAGTAAATATTTAAAAAATATATTCAAAGTAGTATCTTCCTTTCGTCATTTTACCAAAAAAAAAACGTATTTTCGTAACTACAAGATAATTATTTTTGTTTGCTTCTTTTCGATGGCTTTCAATGTTGTTTGATTTTCTGAGGTGCATAACATTTTTCGCTCTTAATACACTTAATCTTAAAGAACAAGAAAAGCGTTTACAAACAATCAAAAGTCCAAAAACAAAGAACTCTACATAATCCACAGTTTTCTTTTTTCGTTTTTTTTTTTTTTTTTGGAAACCACAAAATAAATTTAAGAAGTTTTTTTTGTGTTTTTTTGGTTTATTTTTTTTTACAAAAGTGCCGAAAAACAAACGACTGAAAACTTTGGTAATTAAAGCATAGACCCAACTTTTTATCTGAAATACATATAATATTCGCATTTAATCAATTCCGTGAAATTCCGTATATATGTATGAATTAGGGATGACAATACAAAAATACCCGATTTTGTATCCATAATGGTTGTTAAGTAAGAAATTTATTAAACAAAAAAAATGTCTTACCTTTAAATATATCATTCTGAAATAAAAGATTTTCAATTGCAGAATTCATTCAGAATAATACAACTTCAAATTGAAATCCCTAATGCCAATGCGATAAAACTGAACTACATACATACCCATTACCATTACCCATTTCCTTGACGTCAAGACTCTTGGGCGATTTCTTATTAAGGATATAAAATTGAAAATTGTTAACGATACCGACTTCCTTTAGTTGGTGGTTTGTTTTTCAGTTTTTTGTTTTCATTTCAAGGATATTACCATGGGGGAGGTAGCAACAATCATTGGTGGGCTTTTGACTGTTCCTGCGATAACTTGGGTTGCCACTAACTGCCTACGAAAATATTCTTAATTAAGCCCAACGCTTGTTCAACAGCAACAACTAAAACAACAACAACAAGTGTTAGTGTAAACATTATTTTGGTTGGGTAGTTGATAAGTCCTTGGAGAATTTAAATAAACTTAGAGCGAGATAATAACCTAAACTAAAATGTAAATTGTAAACTCATTAAAATGTTTATGCCACAGGCGTCGATTATCAAAGAAAACTTTCGAAAAAGAAGCAGAAGAAGAGGACGACTTGTAAAAAAATCCATAAAGTGTAACTAATTGAAAATCAAAAGCAACTATGAAAGCAACTATTATATTGTCTTACCGTAAGCATAACCTGGAGGGATTACGTTATATTTCTAACTTACAATGTAGCCTTTTCCTAGCATTTTTGGAGATAATAAATATTTCGCAATATGAAAATGTTCGGCATTTGAATGATATAAGGAAAAATTTAATATTTCATTTGGTATTAAAACACAAAGAAACTTTAAATTGTGCAATATATTAGAGAAATTTTTATGGATGCTATGGAAAACCATGAAGGAATAAATAAAAGTTGGACGGTTGGACTATATTTTGCCCTTTACCCCTTTTGGGTATATAGAAAAAGTATGGAAATAGTGTTTTGTTATTGTGTAATTATACCCTTCATCACACTGTGGTACAGGGTATTATGTCTTTGTGCATATGTTTGTAACAGGCAAAAGGAATCGAGATAGACCCATGGTTCCTTTTGAGAATATGCATAGAATCACTTTCTGAGTCGATATATGCATGTCCGTCCGTCCGCCTGTTGATGTTAAATTGTAAACAAAGTACAGGTCGCATTTATAATCCGATTTGGCTGAAATTTGGCATTGCTCATTTATTTGGCCCAAGGACGAACCCTATTGAAATTGGGAAAAATCGGTTCAGATTTAGTGTGCTAAGTTTCGTGAAAATCGGTTCAATGGAGCACCAAAGTCCCTGAAAATCTTTGGATTTGCACGAATTTTGGCATAGCGTACTGTCTAGAATAAAACTCGATTCAGATTTAGATATAGCTTCCATATATAGTTTCGCCTGATTTTAGGTGAATGGTGCACCAAAGTCCCTCAAAATCTTTCGATTTGCACGAATTTTGGCATAGCGTACTGAAATAAGTCTAGAAAGACGTGTGCTAAGTTTTGTGAAAATCGGTTCAGATTTAGATATAGCTTCATATATAGTTTCGACCGATTTTAGGTAAATGCTGCACCAAAGTCCCTCAAAATCTTTCGATTTGCACGAATTTTGGCATAGCGTACTGAACAATTTACTTTAAATCGGACGAAACTATATATATGGGAGCTATATTTAAATCTGAACCGATTTCAACAAAACTTCGCATTCATCAATGACTTAATTTAGAACGCTGTGCAAAATTTTGTTTCAATCGGATAAATATTGGCAGTATGGTACTCCATTTACATAAAATCGGACGAAACTATATATGGCAGCTATATCTAAATCTGAACCGATTCCAACAAAATTTCACATTCATCAGTCGGAACCTAATCTAGTACGCTGTGCAAAATTTTGCTTCAATCGTACCAATATTGGAAGTTTGGTGCACTATTTACATTAAATCGGACGATACTATATATCGGAGCCATATCTAAATCTGACCCGATTTCAACAAAACTTCGCACTCATCAACGACCTAATTTAGTACGCTGTGCAAAATTTTGTCTCAATCGGATAAATATTGGCAATATGTTTCTCCATTTACATAAAATCGGACGAAACTATACGTAGCAAATTTAGATATAAATCTGAACCGATTCCAACAAAATTTCTCACACATCAGCCGGGACCTAATTCAGTACTCTGTGCAAAATGATGCTTTAGTCGGTTCTCTATTGGGAGTTTGGTGCACTATTTACATTAAATCGGACGAAACTATACATGGGAGCTATATCTAAATCTGAACCGAATTTCTCCAATAGGGTTCATCCTTGGGCCAATTAAGTGACCTGTGCCAAATTTCATCCAAATCGATCATAAATGCGATCTGAAAAAGGGGGTTATAAGGGGGCCACCCCTAAAGGGGGAGAATATTAATAAATTTTGGGAGGGAGGTTTGTTACCATATACGACTACAAAAAAACCAAATTACAAAGAATTTGGTTGAAAAACGAGTTCAAGAACCCCAAAATACCGAAAATTGGGGTGTACCTTTATATGGGGGCTACCCGAAAAAATGGACCTATATTCATTATTTATAGTGGAGAGATTTGCTACCTAATAAGAACTCGACGTACTAAATTACAGTCTATTCGGTCAAAAAATACGTCTATCTCGATTATTTTTGCCTGTTAGAAACATATGCACAAAGACATAATACCCTATACCACAGTGTGGTGAAGGGTATAAATATCGTGCAAATAGAGCAGGATCTATGGTGCACCATTTACATAAAATGGGGCGAGTATGTGAGCTATATTTGAATCGGAACCCATTTCAACCTTAACCAAAGCATTCTAGACTAAATTCTATACCCGCTGCAAACACACATCCATTAGGTGGAGTAAATATTAAATTTTCAAAAACTGTTAATATTCGCCGGTCCATCTGTCTGTGGAAATCACGATCACAATATTTCGGGTTTTTAGAGGAAATGATTAAATGTTAAAAGTCCATGTTTTGGCATAGGCTCCATTTAAAGGTCCCATATTTTCCAGATTTTAGCCGCGTATTCACGCCAAAAGTTCTGTTAATTGACGTTCTGTGTTCTGGATGCATGAACAACATTCTTGCAGAACATTTTCTAAATTGTTTCACGTTTTGACACTCACATAAAGGCCCGTCCTATTTTTGGCATTTAAATTTGTAAGCCACATTTGTCAACCAATGTAACTGTAATTTGTTAGTCCGATATATTTGAGATTTATAAATAAATTTGAAGATCCCTTCTAAAATAGGTCCACTTTTTTTTTTTTTTTTTTTTTTTTTTGACTTATCCTCCACATAAAGGTCCATCCGTATTTTAATTATTTTGGAGGTTCCAACCGATATGATTTAGCATATCGGATTTCGGTAAAATTCAACACATTATGCAATATAGATAAATATTTATAAATATCACTGTTTAGTTGTCGCTATGTTTAAATGCTAGTAATTTGACATTCTGGATTCTTGGATTCAAAAAAACTTGTGATATGGGAACACGTTTTGGTATAGTCCCATATAAAGGCTCCACCCCAATTTCAATATTTCGAAGGTTGGCTGCAATTTCGTCCTGGTCAAACTATACAAAATTTTTCTTTTTTTTCAAAAACCTTATATCGTACGAAGCTACCAATAGCTGCACCAAATCCCTATTCTAAAACTTTCTATTATCTTAATCTAATACTAGCTTGCAATTCACTTTTCTATATTTAACCAGTAAGAAAAGTAGTAAAGTCGCACGGGGTCGACTATATGATGTCCTTCACCACTTTGGGGATATTCTATATATGTATCCAATGTAAAGCATATATCAATCGTACACCCGTTGATTATTGGGATAAATATCTGATAAACATGGGATGCTTGGTGCACCATTTACTTAAAATCGGACGAAAATATATATAAAAGCTATATCGAAATATAAACCGATTTAATTGAAACTTGTCACATGTTAGGTTATACAAATTTCAGTATGTTTTGTGCATATCGCCCACATTTCGTGTCCTTGGTGCATTATTTACTTAAAATCGGGAGAAAATATATATGATAGCTCTATCCAAATTTGAACCGATTTAAACAAAACTTTCCACAGCTGGGTTATATTAACTTCAGTATGTTGTGTAAAATGTTATGTCAATCGGCCTAACGTTGGATCTTTGGTGTGCCATTTAACTAAAATCGAACGAAACTATATATGGGAGCTATATCTAAATCGGAAACGATTTCTACAAAATTTTTGCCAACGTTAGGCAATATAAATTTCCAAACGGCCTGTGGGACTTTTGTGCACCTTTTACTTAAAATCGAATGAAACTATATCTAGGAGCTATATCTAAATCTGAACCGATTTCAAGAAAACTTGCCACACGTTATGTAATACTATCTTTAGGTTATACTAACTTCAGGACGTTGTGCAAAATTTTGTGTAAAATCTGACGAAAATATGTACGTAGAAGCTATATATAACTCTTAATCGATTTAAACGAGACTTGCCAGAGCTTAATTAATCTTAATTACTGTTCTTTGTACACAATTGTGTGGCAATCGGACAAACTTTGGGTATTTAGTGCACAATTTACATAAAATCGGAAGAAAATATATATAGGAGCTACATTAAATCCGTAGAAAATATATGTATATTGGAAATATTTCTATATCTGAACCGATTTTCAGGAAACATAACACACATCATTTTAGACCTAATTCATTACCTCATGCAAAATTTCGTGCAATTCGAAAGATATATAGAGACTTTGGTATACCATTTAAATTATATCGAACGAAACTATATATATTGCATCTATATCTATATCTGAACTGATTTCACGAAACATAACACACATAATTTTAGACTTTATTTTGTACGCTATGCCAAATTTCGTGCAAATCGAAAGATATATAGGGACTTTGGTACACCATTTACATTAAATCGGACGAAAATATATATGGGAGCTATATCCAAATCTGAACCGATTTTCGCGAAACTTAACACACATCATTCTAGACCTAATTGGTTACGCAGTGCCAAATTTCGTGCAAATCGAAAGATATATAGGGACTTTGGCGCACAATTTACATTAAATCGGACGAAAAAAAAAAATGGGAGCTATATCTAAATCTGAACCGCTTTCCACGAAACATAACACACATCATTCTAGACTTTATTCAGTACGCTATGCCAAATTTCGTGCAAATCGAAAGATATATAGGGACTTTGGTGCACCATTTACATTAAATCGGACGAAAATATATATGGCAGCTATATCTAAATCTGAACTGATTTTCAGGAAACTTAACACACATCATTCTAGACTTTATTCAGTACACTATGCCAAATTTCGTGCAAATCGAAAGATATATAGGGACTTTGGTACACCATTTACATTAAATCGGACGAAAATATATATGGGGGCTATATCCAAATCTGAACCGATTTTCGCGAAACTTAACACACATCATTCTAGACCTAATTAGTTACGCAGTGCCAAATTTCGTGCAAATCGAAAGATATATAGGGACTTTGGTGCACCATTTACATTAAATCGGACGAAAATATCTATGGCAGCTATATCTAAATCTGGACTGATTTTCAGAAAACTTAACATAAATAATTCTAGACTTTATTCAGCACGCTATGCCAAATTTCGTGCAAATCGAAAGATATATAGGGACTTTGGTACACCATTTACATTAAATCGGACGAAAATATATATGGGGGCTATATCCAAATCTGAACCGATTTTCGCGAAACTTAACACACATCATTCTAGACCTAATTAGTTACGCAGTGCCAAATTTCGTGCAAATCGAAAGATATATAGGGACTTTGGTGCACCATTTACATTAAATCGGACGAAAATATCTATGGCAGCTATATCTAAATCTGGACTGATTTTCAGAAAACTTAACATAAATAATTCTAGACTTTATTCAGCACGCTATGCCAAATTTCGTGCAAATCGAAAGATATATAGGGACTTTGGTGCACCATTTACATTAAATCGGACGAAAATATATATGGCAGCTATATCTAAATCTGTACTGATTTTCAGGAAACTTAACACACATCATTCTAGACTTTATTCAGTACACTATGCCAAATTTCGTGCAAATCGAAAGATATATAAGGACTTTGGTGCACCATTTACATTAAATCGGACCTAAATCATTAGGCTGTACCAAATTTCGTGCAAATCGAGTGATATATAGGGACCGTTTACATTAAATCGGGCAAATATATACACGGGATCTATATCTAAATCTGATTTTCCCAATTCAATAGAGTTCGTCCTTGGGCCGAATAAGTGACCTATGCCAAATTTCATCCAATTCGGATCATAAATGCGACTGTACTTTGTTTACAATTTAACATGAACAGACAGACGGACGTAATCGACTTAGAAAGTGATTATATGCATATTCTCAAAAGGAACCATGTATCTATCTCGTTTCGTTTTGCCTGTTACAAACATATGCACAAAGACATAATGCCCTGTACCACAGTGTGGTGAAGGGTATAAATATTTTGTTATTTATGATAACCATCCAACCGACTATTTTTTTTTCAAAGTATATTTTTCGTCCCCTAAGACATTTGTTTTTCTTTTGTTAATTTATGACTACGATTTTCCCAATGGAAATCTATAAAGAATTCTATTTCTATAAATTTTATTACTCAATCAATCCCTAACTATTTTCGATGGTTTGAGAAGGCCATAACACTTCAAATTTATCGATGCTTGGGTGTGTGTCAAAACAAAAAAAAATCCATTCTCATTATCTGCTTATTAAATTTGACAAATTTCTCAACTACTTGAGGAGGACCGAACCCCGAACATGTCGTTAAAGCATTACCTCGTTAAGCCATAAAAGTAAAAAATGGTTAGCAAATTACGATTCGCCATAGGTTTTGCCAGTGACAACAACAACAAAGTATAACAAGAAAACAAATAACTTCGTTTAGTAAGTGTCAGCAAAGACGTTTAGACCATTCACACGCTTTGGTGGCAACAGCAGTCATATGTGTTGAGAACTACCGCACCACACCCCTTCCACGACACCATCCTAACTCGCATGGTGTTGACAACGCATGCTGAAAATGAATTGTTTAACGATCCTTGGAAATTTCAGCTAAAGATTTGGTTATGTGTATGGAGGAAGGGCAGAGGAAGTGGCGTCATGTGAAGTATATTACGCCAAAAACAAAGAAAAATCAACATTCCTTTCACAAGGACGACATCCCCAAGCACCGACAAGTTGCCACGCACCATTTTCTTTCTATTTTGAAAACACATCACAGACATGTTCGCTATGTATATGCCTGTATGCGTGTGTGTTTGTGTGAGTGTGCATGTTTGCAAATGTGCGTAAGGATATTTGTATATCTTAATATTCTCAAAGTTGTGTAAACATTTCCAACGAATCCACTAATCTGCTGCGCTTATGCCGATGATAAATCTTTGGGAACCACAAAATTTCCTCATTTTTCCGCTGCGTTTCATCTTTCATTCACCGCTTAAGCGGATGATAACATAACTAACGACAAGAAAATTGCGTGGCAAAAAAATCACGTCTCTAAACGGAAGGACGGACAAACAAACAAAAAATATGAAATAAATATTTTGTTTTTGTACTACTATTTATTATTAAGTAATTTCCACAGGATTTCAGTTTCAGTTCGTCTAGTTAATTTCATCATTTTCTTTTCAATTTAATAGCAATTTCGTTAATGTGTTTTATTTCTTCTTTGCTTCTCTTTCATGTTTCTCTCGCCACGCTCACCAACAACAACAACAACAAAAAAGGTATCATGGATGCGTCGAAAAGGCGACGAACTGGCACTTATTACTTTCGGCCGGCATACCTACAGTGGGGACTCACGCTATTCGCTGGAGTTTGAGGAGCCAAACGATTGGAAACTTTTAATCCAATACGCCAACGAACGTGACGAGGGTCCTTATGAGTGTCAAGTTTCATCACATCCGCCTTTAGTGTTGTTAGTCTATTTGACTGTAATTGGTAAGTATCACCAACAGAGTAATGACGAAGAAGTAGAGGATGACGAAGGAGGAGAAGAATTTGCACACTCACTCGAACCATCAACGATGTAGAATATACTTCAATTACACGTATATGTCTTTATGTACGTGTATATACAACACTTATAGTCACTGACACAATTTCAGCACTTTTGCAATGCAATGAAGGTTTTTTTGTGATCTGGAAAGGCCAATGTAGGGGCCTTTACAATAACACAAAAAACGACTGGAAATTAAAGTTCTGCCCAATAAATCCGATCTATCAAAGATCTCCATGAAGTCGTATAGATATATTTAGATATTCTGCAACATTTCCAATCGGTTCATCCACATCCGTTCATAACAGCGACCTGTAACTTGATTACAGAAAGTGATTCTATGCATATTCTGAAAAATAACTGCTAGTCCATATTGTTTCCTTTCGTATGTTACAAACATACGTACGAAGGCATAATACCCTGCACCACAGGGCGGTGAAAGGTATAAAAAAGTACAGTCTGCACATTGTCTACAAAGTAAAATCGAGATTCAGTTTGAAGACGTTTCACAAAATGTGGTGCCGTTAGAGAGGTCGGTATTTGAAAACTGGACTGATATTGATGTTGTTTGTGAGGTACCGAAAATATAAAATTACAATAAAGTCGGCAAAAATTATAAAACATGGGAAAACCGTTATACGAGGACCAGTTGACCGTTACTTTCAAATTTTCGGAGTTTGATTTTCAATTTGTCATTCCGTTTGCAACACCTTAAAATATTATTTTGGGCACGTTTAGTATTTTATGTTCTCATTGTATAGAATATGTTCGTACCAAAAGATATTAACATTGACCCAAGTTTCAGAGTTTGTGGTTTTGTGTTAGACTCGTTTTCAGGGTATTTCTGAATCTTGGTCCAAAATCCCCAAAATCCAAATAGAGGAAACCCTTACAAAATACCAAGTAAAGGAAAACCTTAGCGGTACCCCAATATTCGATATTTAGGCGATTTTCAACACATGGTTCAACCGAATTGGCAAAAATTTGGTACTTTGGATTCCTACACTAAACTTTATTAATATTGACCCAAGTTTCGGGGCAGCCCATATAACGAGAATTTGGCGAGAACACGATTTTCAACTGTAATTTGGTATTTAGGGTTCTCATTGTATAGTTCATGTCCGTACTAAAAATTATTAATATTGGCCGAAGTTTCCGTGTAGTCCCTATATAAAGGTACCAATTGTCACGAAATTTTGCATGTAGGATGGGTTGTGGCCAATGAAAACCCCTATTGTGTTGACAATGTTCCGTTAATATTTAGATAATGAAATGGACGAAAACCTTTGTTTGTTTTTTTTTTTTTTTTTTGTGGTAGCTCTAAAAGCCGTAATTATGGCCTCAACATCCGGCCAAAGAATAGGCAATAGAAATGTGGCGCTGATCACTTTGAAATTTTACATGAAGTTCCGGTTGTGGTAAAGGACGACGCCTATAATTTTTGGTAATGCTGTGACGATGTTTAGGGGGACAATGAACCGAAAACTTTGTTTTTGTCAGATATTCAAGATATTCAGATACTTAGAATTTAGAATCACTTTCTGAGTCGATTTATGCAGGTCCATCCGCCCGTATGACCGTCTGTTGATGTTAATTTGAGAAAGCTAAGAAGAGTTCGCACTTATAATTCGACTTAGATAAAATTTGGACATATTTTTTATTTAGCCCAAAGACAACCCCTTTTGAAATTGGTGAAAATCATTTAAGATTTAAATATAGATTTGTCCGATTTTATGTAAATGGTGTGTTCACCATGTGGACTAGGTTTCCAGAAAATCGATTAGTGTACTGAATTAAGTGTAGAATAATGTGTGCTAAGTTTCTTGAAAATCAGTTCAGATACACACAGCTCCAATATATATTTTCGTCGGATTTTATGTGGTAAATAGTACACCAACCTCCTAATGATTGTTCGATAGACGCTAAACCTTGCGCAACGTATCAAATTGAGACTAGAATGTCGCTATTGCGTTTTCTTGAAATTGGTACAGATGCAATCGTAGCTTCCATATATATTTTCTACCGATTTCATGTAAATTGTGCACCAAATAATCAACGGGTGTCTGATTGAGATTAAATTTTGAACTGTGCAGCATACCGAATAGCGTGTGTGGTGAAGGATGTAATATAGTCCGACCCAGTCCGAATTTACTGCTTTCGATATTTTTTTTTATGCGCAAAACACAAGTTTAATCGTAGTTTAGCCAGTTATACTAAGCCAGAGAATATGTCAATGACGATAATCGTCCTGGCCTAAAGTGACGTGTTTCAAATTTACGTACCTAGGATATAACATCCCTAATGTTGATATGTTGGGGAGTTATGGCATTTAGAGTTTAAGTTTCATTTATGGTTTTAGTTTCCTAGGACGTTTGGTATTGAAAATATACATAGACTCACTTTTCAATAGGACGCCCCACTTAACGCTACCTCATTCGGTATTTTGAAGTTTTTAGACACGTTTTTCAACATAATCAGCATTAATTTTTTGGTTTCACTCTGGGTATGAAATCATCCTTCTAAACTTTGTCAAATTAAGAAATTTGTCAAATTTTGACGTTTTTAGAATACCAAAAACCAGTAAGGAAAGTAGTAAAGTCGGACGGGGCGGACTATATGAAACCCTTCACCACTGTGGGTATATTAAACGAATGCATCCAAACCGAAGGGCCATTGACATGAAATTGTGTACTCTAATATATATGACCTTTATCTAAATGTGAACCGACTTAAATCAATCCATAAGCATGCCATTCGTTTATTACAATGGGACAAAATTATGTAAATCGATTTAAAGCAAATATCAAAATGCTCCATTTTGTTTACTTAAAATGGGATAAAAATGGATATGGAAGCTATATCCAAATATGATCCAATTTCAACGAAACTTGTCACAGGTTAGATTGTAGGGGAGACTGGGGCACCTTCGGCATCGGGGCACCTTCGGCAATCGCGTTTTCGATATGAAGCTCTCACCGTACATCACTAGTTTCGATACATAGGTATCGAATATCGAAATAAATAACTGACACAAAGTTTGAAATTTCTAGCTAATAAGCTTATTTAGATACATGGGTTTTTGTATTTTTATAGATGTTTCTGTAATATTTCAATTCCATTTCGTAAGTATTTCGTGTATAAAACTTTTTAAATTTTTAACATAATATTATAAAAAAGTCGTTAACTACGATGTGTATTATTATAGAAATACTTAAAAATATAATGTTTTTACAAATCTGATCGAAAAAAATGAAAAAAAAAACTGTAAAAAGTGCATTCGGGGTACATTCGGCATTTTAAAGTGGGGCACATTCGGCCATATACAGATTGTGCAATATTATTTCCTTAAAATGTTTTTGAGTTTGTCTTTAAAAATAATCCTTTAATATGGTTCGAAATTGCTTATATAAGATCAAACGTGCTTGTATTGACGAAAATGGAATAGAAAACCCCTATTTCTGATGGTGTGTGCGACCTTGAGATGTAAACGTCCGCCGCTAGAAAATAAAACCCTATAATTCAAACATTGTGTGGCGTATTAAAACCAAATAGAGCCTTTAGAGGATCAGAATTTCAACCAAACTGATAGCGATGACAATTACCCGGCTATGGCTATGGTGCCGAATGTGCCCCATCAAATGCCGAAGCTACCCCGGGTTGGGGCACATTCGGCGAATTTGACTTTTTTTACAAAACTGTAAAATTTTGTATCTAATACTATTTTTTTATATCTTTTTGGTACTATTTTTTATAATTAAGTGTCAGAGGACAATAATCAGCCATAAAGTTGTTATATATGTTGAATAAGTACTGAGATATAGAGCTCTAAAAAAAAAGTGCCGAAGGTGCCCCAGTCTCCCCTACTAATTTTAGCAGGTTTTGTGGCCATATCTTGGGCCCTACTTAAAATCGGACGAACATATTTATATATGGGAGCTATATCTAAATCGGAACAGATTTTCAAAAAATTTTGCACACATCATTCTAGACTCAATTCATTACGCTATGCCAAATTTCATGGAAATCGAAGGATATATAAGAACTTTGGTGAAGAAACATTTACATTAAATCGGTCGAAAATATATATGGGATCTATATCCAAA